>NC_051210.1:41349696-41514983 GCF_015220075.1 Falco rusticolus | reverse complement strand
TAGTTGAGAGTTGTACATGGGAAAACATTGGCAAAACTACCTAATAAATCTTGAAAATGGTTTATAAACAATTATGTTAGCTTCTGACCAGAAGTTCAGGCTGGAAACAGAGTCCTGGAAACTGCTTGAGGACCATTCTGTGGTTGTTGGGACTACCAAAAGGCAGAGCAGCCCTCCAGCTCGTTTCATACTAGTCCCTCCTAAAAGCTGGTCTGTACTTGCCCTCCTGCCCATGGTGGTCTTGCAGGAGGCAGCAGTTAATCAACACTGCTTGTAAAGTGGTCAGCTAACGTACCCTAGTGACATTTTGTCTGTAGGGCTGACAATAATGCTTCGTGTACCTCAGTGGCGTGCATATCAATAGACAACACCTGTTTCCTTAGCTGCAAGTGCCAGTTCTGAGCAACTTGAGACAAAAATTCAGCTGTTTCACTGGTAACAATAAAAATGTTGGTAATTTTTAATATTTGCTTTACTGATAAGGGTGGGGTATTCTGCCATTACAGTTCAACAAATGTAGCAGCCATTTGTGTTGGTTACTGCTGCCCAGAATGTTTTCCAAGTACATGAGTATGTAGGCAGTTGGTATTTATTGCTCTGGGAGAGAACTTGAACTTCAGAAGGAAGGGGAGAAAAAACCCTACATTTTGCCTATCTGTGTTCTGTGCAGACTACAGTTGCTGTAAATATCATTGTGTACAGTAGTTGGAACAAAACAGTTGTGTTTTTTAAAAGCAACAGTCATGTAGACACTAGGTGAGAAGTTTTTTGGTCCATGCATTTTTGGTTTCTTGCAGAGACTGGCAGAATTACATTTGCATTCATTTCAGTCTACAAGTGTTACAGAAGATTCGACTGTAAGTACTTTCCCAATATAAAGAGCACTGGGGAGAAAGCAATCATTTATGGTGACATCTGTTAAGCTTTCACAGAATATCATACATGTGTACTAGCTATCACCATAAAATTAACTGGTATTAATTGGTCAGAGCTGCCAACTTAGTCTGCTTATGAGTGTAACACTCTCCTTTAGGTCATGTTCATTATACTGACATTGTATGTCAGATCCCAAATAAAGTTCATTCAGCCATTTCTGCTGTTCTTCTTCTTGTTTGCCCTGCTATGTGTGTGTGCTGCCATCAGCAAGAGTTCATGTCTCGGCAAAGAGTGGATCTGTGTGTTTGGGAAATAATGTGTCGCGGGTATCTTCCCAGTGGCCACTTCTCCAGCAACAGCGGGGCTGTGGGGGGGCATCCTTTGATTGAATCATGCCTGGTGTTTTCCTCTTTCTTGGAAACTGTCTGGAACAAAATGTTCAAAGCTCTTTCTTCCTCCCTTTCGTCTTCCCTCTCCCCCCTCCCCCCCTCCCCCTTCTGTCTTTCACTTCCACGCCTCAAAAGGCTGTAACTGGCTTCATTATTGTGTGATAAATCAGCAGTAAACTTCTATGCATTTTGCTTTGTTTGGGCAGCTCCTGTTCCTTAGTGACAGCTGCTTGGCTCAGCACACTGTAATTATCAACTCAAACCCAAGATGCTTTTAGGTGCTGAAAGCATATTGGCAGAGACTGAACTTGTCCTCAACCTCGTCATGGGCCACAGCTTTAAAAGATCCTATTTAGTGGTGGTTTGGTTGTGTTGTCACTGGTGGTACTGGGACTCTGACAGTTCATTATCACAGTGGACCCTGTGGGAAGCTGTTGTTATCCTAAAGGAGTGCAGGTCTTTGTTTTTCATTGGCTGCTGACATACCGCATAGTTAACTTTAGATTAATTTATCTGTGTTCATTCTCTTTCTTTAAAATAAAGTTTTATTGATATGTGGGAGGGGATTTATACATGTTAATGAAAATTTATGAAGCCCTTATTTAAACAGATGTCTGAAGGGAATTGTGCTGAGAAACAGACCTGTGGGTTTTTTGTCCATAGTGGAACCAAGGCACTCTCTGCTCCTACTTTAAGCTTGTCTCTGGCTTGCTGGCTGGACAGATGGGCTACGTGCTGACTGAGCAACTGGTGCGCAGCTGTCTGCAGCCACGGGGGCATGTAGAGTATGGCATTGCCTCCGATCCGCTGAAGGGCAAGTGGCCCCAGGCTGTAAGTTGTGCTGACCGGTTACAAGGGACTGTACATAGTTGAGACTTTTGCTCCCTCACCAAGCTTGTTTTAGCAAAGAAGGACTCCTTCTTATTTGTCTGAATTATAGAGAAACATAATTTCAACTGACAGATAACACAGTCCAGAGGTCAAGTGGGTGAAAGGAGATTTCTCATATTCTCTGCTAGATCTGTTAGGTAGGTGTGTTTGTTTTCATGTTACATGAAAATAACATGCAGATCTAAGTGGGGAGAAGAGGAAAACATAAATTTTTTACAAGAGAAATGATCTGGGAAAGTCCTACTATACCCATTGTCAAACCACAGCTTTTCTTTCTCACTGTACCCATGGTACAGGCTGGGTTTTCTATCAGGGCAATTAGAACAGGCACCTATCCTGCTGCTATTAAAGAAGGGCTTTGAAGAGTTCTCAAATCCTGCTGGGCTACAGTTTAGTGTAATTCAGAAAGCAGTTCCAAGTAGGAGCACCCTCGTTTGCTTAAGCAAAGCCTAATATAAAGGGCGTGACACTGTTTCATGTGCATCCTTCCCTAGGATTTGGGGAGGTTGTCAGACCCTGGAAGATGATGAGAAGCCATCCAGGCTGTAGGAACCTCATGATCTTTACATGTGGAATAATTTGTGTTGTGTAAACTTACACTTTACAGTCTTAGTCCTTCAGAGGATGCAGGATGGAAGAAGCAGGTCAGCAGAGGAGGTGATGTGTGGTCTATGACAGGCAGATCTTTTTAAGCTTGAAAAATGAAGAATTTGCTACATTCATATGGAAACAGAGGAAGAATTTTTTCTGGTGCATGTGCAACAAGACAAAAGTAATCTTACTGTGCAGCAGTTGATCCTGAAAAACCCTCAGTATGTTCAGTCTTGCAAACCCTTTGTGAATTCATTTGGATGGCCTATAAGTGAGAACTTACCGGGCTTTTGTTGGAAGCTGGTACAATGTAATAATCTTTTGATTGCTTTGTGTCTGCAGTAGAGGTATCTGGCACAGCCCAGCGTAGAGACACATTTTCTGGGTGTACCTTGTACACATAACACTGCCAGTTACAACTGCCTTTGTTTCCCATAAGCACTGGGATTCTGAAACTGTAACAGGGGCCAAGGGGGAAATGCCCTACGGGGACATAAGCCTCTGTTGTATGGCATGCCATAGCAAAAAGGTGTGCCAGCCTGTCAGTGAAACAAAAGCAGAGCAACAAATGCCTCACCATGGAAGGATGCAGAAACTCTGAAGGACAGCATATCTGTAAAAGGGAACAGCCTTTTTTCCAGGTGCGTTCACCCTTTATGATGGTTTTGCTCATCTCTCCCGTTGCGTGCAGCTTTGGGGCAGTATGATGTTTAGTGCTAACCCCTTCTGTATCCCCAGAGGACAGAGGGCAAACTGAGTTTCTTTCCTTTTCAGTCTATAGGAAGACTCAAGACTTGTCTCCTTCCTGCTGACTTTGTTTCTCAGTAGATAATGCAGGGACCTGATCAAAGAGTGAGGAAGATTTCTGCTTTTGTTTGTTTGCAATGCCTAATGTCTTTATGTGTCTTTTCTGGGTCCTCCTTGGAGATAACCAAACCTGTAACTTCCCTCTGTGTTTAAAGGCCACTTATGGCAAAACCCAGGAAAGGGGCAGTGTTCACAAGATCATAAGAGCAAGTAACCTTGTAGCAGGCAGAGACTGATCCTCCCTCTAAGGGAGGGGTTTACCTCAGCTGGACCAAAGAGAGCAAAGCATGGGCATGCATAAAACTCGGCTTTCCTCATGGAAAGCCACACAGTGTGCTGCACCCTGAAAAAATTGTAAAAGGTGCTCTGAAGCAGGAAAAAAATCATTAGGAAAAGGGTAAATAATATACTTCAAAGTAATAGGGAAGAGGCTGGGTCCTGCCGTGGTCCTACAGTGTTTTCTGTATTCCCTTTCCATGCACAGCTGGCTGCAACAGGGCAGACCTACCTGTCTAACATGACAGATCAGATGCTATGCTATTTTAGTAAAATAGATCAGGAAAAGGTAAAGATTAAGTATGTCTTAACTTTTACATAAGGGGATAGAATTTGGGACTGTGAGCTAAACACATGGTTTATTCTTTCACAGGCTTGAAAGCTTCATTTACTTGTCATGTTTTCTTTTGAAAGGCAACCAGTAAAATCCTTATATCAAGATACAAAATTATTTTCTTTTCCTTTCAAAATGAGAAGAGAAAAAACAAAGTAGAGAAACCCACATCAAAAACAGGGCAATCTCCTTTGACTTTCACCTTTATACTCACTTAGGCCAAGCTTGAATATGGCTCAGTCCCTGAATGTATGATGTTTCTTTCAGGTCCTGCTTCTCAGAGTGGCATCCTGGGATGCTTTTCAGACTATGCCTGTTTCTGAAAACAGAGATAGAAATGAATTAATACTTTGAAGACACTATGTTTATTAGCCCTTCTTCCCTACAAGCATCTGTTATGAGATACGCTACATGGCACTTCCCCGTCCCTTGTCCCTTACTGAGTGCTTCTCTTTCTACAGCAGGGAAGATCCTTAAAGATTAGTATCTTGCTGAGGGAAAGGATTTGCTGGTCTGAGCTAAGAGAAGAGTGGTGGTAGCGAGATCATTGTCACTAGTTAACGTAAACATGGAAGATGGACCAGATTTGCCAGAGTAAAGTAATACTAGCAGAGGTTTTATACAGCAACTCATGCACAATAGGCTTTCAGTTTTACCATCATTAATCTTTTGGAAGAAGTGCATGGAAATTGGCATTTGCAAATTAAGTGCACACATCTGCAAAGGCAATGTTTGTTCAAAATTCCAGCACTGTTTTCTGCTTAAAGCTGATTTACCATACTGTGCTGAAAAGCTATTAGTAGTCTGGAAGCATCATAGAAAAAAAAAATGCAGAGCAATTAATATCTGCTATTTATTCTGAACATAGACTTCCAAATCTAGCTTTCAGTTATTCTGATATATCCCCATTGTTTTAGCACATAACAGATCAAATCCGTATTTAACACATACTTACAATTGAAATAAAACCAGTTTCAGGTTGCTAAGGCTTGGGAGCCTTGTGTCTCTTAGTTTTTGTATGCAGGGGCAAATTCATGCCTGGAAAAACTGTCAATTTCATTATTCCTTATTTTTCATTATTTTCCTGAAGAGTGGGTTTAGCTCATAAGGCTCATGCATTTAAAACAATGATAGTGTTGTTATTAGTGTTTATTATTAAGTAGTTCTTATTTGATTTTAAGGAGCTAATCAAGTATGGCAGTATGCTTATCTGTAGCCAGACTGAGAGGATCTTGGCCAACTAAAACAAATCAATTACTGTAACAAAAGAGGAAGATAAAACACCTCACCAGAAATGAAATATTAACCCCCAAATACACCAAAAACTTGAGTTTGAACCAAAGAACCACACTTGCTACAGCAAAATGAGTTTATAGTGGGCAAAAGCTGTGATGCCCCTGTTGCTGCAGGCAGGTGGGGAAAGACTGGGCACCCTCTCCCAGGAGCTGCAGCTAAGTCACAAAGAGAAGCCTAGTTCTCATCCAAGACAATAGAATTTCTGAGGTTTAAAGTATAGATCCTGTGAGGATTTAAGTTGTAAATGAAGCAACTGAAAGGTTAAGCTGCAGCAATCACAGATCTGTTTGAGTTATCAGCAGATGTAGCTCTTGACACTAGGAAATCCCTGGGAATTATGCCATGCCTGTGACTGCTCACAGGTTTGCTTTTCATGAATGTCTCCAGTTCTAGGAAGACCACTGCCTAGTCAGCTTGCCCATTAAATATCTCCATAAGGCCCACTTGCGGTCCAATACCTGTGAAAAATCTGGTAGATCGCTGATGGCCCCTCAGGGATAACTGTTTTAGAACTGTTGAATTAAATCGTTCTTTTTCAAAGAAACGAAACAAAATTCGAAGTGATTCAGAAGCTCTACTTGTACAGGTGATGTGACAAGGCCCAAGTGTCTTTCTGACCTAGTTCTTCTGTGGATCCTCCATACTCAGTTTTCTATAGCCTGTACCAGTGCCTTTAAATTAAAGTAGCTGAGGAGTGGGTTTTCTGTCAGATTATTTTGTTTCTGTTAAACAGGTATGAATTGAATTTCACCTGTGGACTGTATATATGAAAGCATGCTGCTTGTTTGTTTGTGCCTACAACAGCTGGGCACCAGTCTGGCATGAGAATTTGTTGCTGCTGTAAAGTAAAACTTAAACAATAGCACTGTAAAAATCTCTATAGAATATAATAAGTGATAAACGTTGTATAGGCTGAATGCATCAAATAATCAGAAATATATTCTCAGAACTGCTGGCCTATTTCTGCATTCAGGCAAGGCTGACAGGTTAAAAGGTTAAAAAAAATAGAAAAGAAAAAATAAAAGAAAAGAAAAGAAAAAAAACAAGAAAAAGAAAAAAGAAAATAAAAAGAAAAAAGAGAAAAAAGAAAAAAGAAAAAAGAAAAAAGAAAAGAAAAAAAAGAGAAGAAAAAAGAAAAAATAAAAGAAAAAAGAAAAGAAAAAGAAAAAAGAGAAAAAAGAAAAGAGAAGAAAGAAGAAAAAAGAAAAAAGAAAAGAAAAAGAAAAAAGAGAAAAAAGAAAAGAGAAGAAAAAAGAAAAAAGAAAAGAAAAGAAAAAAGAGAAAAAGAAAGAGAAAAAAAAAGAAAATAAAAAAGAAAAGAAAAAGAAAAAAGAGAAAAAAGAAAAGAGAAGAAAAAAGAAAAGAAAAAAGAAAAGAAAAAGAAAAAAGAGAAAAAAGAAAAGAGAAGAAAAAAGAAAAGAAAAAAGAAAAGAAAAAGAAAAAAGAGAAAAAAGAAAAGAGAAGAAAAAGGAAAAAAAGAGAAAGTGGTTGTTGTCGGCTTTTATTGCAATTTTACAGAGTAGATATCTCAACGTGCCAAAATTTCTATATTGGCAATGGTATGCAGAACTATAGAGATGCTGCCACTGCAGAATCCAGTGGCCATGAGGCTAGACTTGCTGGCTGCTGTTCATAGTAATTTTGTATCCTCCTCCTATGGGATTCTGTCTGAAATTCCACCTCTCCTTTTGTGTGAATGACAGATGCTGTACAAATGTGGTATACTATCTGAACAATTACTCAACCATTTACACCTGTTTTTTTTCTAGCAGGATCTTAGAAAAAGTTGGGTCTTCACAGCTGAAAGAGAAATGATGGGAGAAGAAATGAAGAAACTTGCAAAATGTCTTTCTGTAGCACCTCATGCCACATCACAAGCCAAGTCTTTTCTGCGGCTGCTTTTTCCTTATGCAGCTGTAAATATGGTTATAATATTACCTTGCCTGGTTACTTGGCATCTTGAAGATACTCATTCTCTCCTCAGACTCCTGGCACAACTCATTCATTAGGACTGTTCCCCATGTGTACCACCAGCAAAATTTTGAACAGCATCCTAGAAAACAGACTCAGCAGATGATTTAAGTACGCATGCGACACAGCAAGATCTCCAAGTGCTGGTAGTTCAGTGAGCAGTGGTGATGGAGCCTTTCTGCTATGGCTCTTTCTCTCCATCAAGCAGTGAGTTCGTGTTGCAGCCTCTCCATAAGGACAGATCTCTTCTGGCTGTGCTGTTCTCGTGGGGCATATGGAAACATGTCTGAAACTTACAGTACTTGTGGTATTGTAATTGGTGAGTTTTTGTAATTTAGGTGTTCAAGATGAGACATACTCATGCATACTGTATATGTCATTTTTATGCTTTTTAGAAAACCTGGCCTTAAAAAGGACTAGTGTGATCTTTGGACATGCAGAGATATAGGGAGCTTATTTTATGTTTTTATCACAACTTTGTGGAGCATAATACAAGATTGTGGATTCCAGTTGGGAAAAACAACTGGAAACAACTTCTTTTAAAAGGTTGTTGAAATTTTTTCCAGAGAAGAACCATGAAAATGACTGGCATACTGGAGAAAATGTTTTCCTGGGAGGGGCTTCTGTCTCTTTGCCTTACCAAGAAGAGCAAGAAGAATGTTGATTATATGTATTTAATACCAGACCTTAAAAGGCTGCTCGAGCTAGCAGAGAAAGTCTCCTAAAACCCAAGGGAGGGAGATAACAGGCCAGACAAGGTAAAAATTAGAAGGCAAAAGAGTTAATGTTCAGACTTTCAAATTAAGACTAGCATAAACATTTTCTGGAGGCAGTCTACTGCCAAGCACATCATTTAAGTCAATACTATGTTCCGTGCTGTGTAGAAGATCAGCTTAGGTGGTCTAGTGGTCATTGTGGTGGTAAAATGTTCAGACCTACTGTTTGTGACCAAGGAGAAAACACTTTGACTCTGTCACAGCATTTCACTTTTTAATTACATGCAGAAACATTTTAATAATTTATACTGCTGAGTCTGTGGCTGGAATCAGTCATGTCCAGCTTGGTGAATGCAGTGTGGTGAGGTGATCCCAAGTTGCCTGTCTTTCTTGGATCTATTCCAGAACGTGGTGTGACCCTCTCTGTTCAGCTTCTCAGTGAAAGGTAGGTTACCCAGGGAGTGCATTCCCATGCCTGCATATAGTGTTTGCAGGATAAAGCTTTGATCTGTTATTTCCAGTGTGGCATGCTCTTTGTTAGTGAGTGAAATACCTAGAAGTCCAGCTTTGTTGGTGTGATGTCTCTGAGACCTCAAGATAAGAAACTCCTTTTCTGCAGTTCTGCTCCTTATTGCCAGCTGATGCCCTGCAGTCATCTGTGGGAGCCCCCTGCTTCTGTGGACACAGCTCTGTGGTTATTAACACCACAGCCCCTCTTCAGCACCTACCCTTGCTTAATTTGCTCAAATTCACTTCATATTTTATGTTTCATTTTTCTCTTCAGTTCAACTTAACTTAGCTTTTAGCTTAATGTAACATATTTTTCACAGTAATCAGTCAAGATCTTTTAAACCATGGATGCTGTGCTCTTAAAAGCCCAAATGGCAGCTCAAAGGCAATCAGCACTTAGAGTCAAAAGGAGGAGCATACCTAGCTGCTCTGTGACTGTATCTGCCTGTGAGATGGTGTTTTAAGACCACTTCTTTGGTAATTCAGTTATGCCACCTCTTTGGCCAATTTCGGCTTCATTTCTTCAGTGTAAATCCAGGATAATCTCTTGGGTTTCAACAGAGTTAATTTGCTTTATCACGATATTAAATGAAAGCAGATTTTGACCTGAATTTTACAGTGTATCTCCTGCTGAAATCTCCTCCCACTGAAGATGGTGTCGTTATGCCTGGGGCCCTGAGTGTGCTAAACGGATTTTTTCCTTAGTTCCTATTTCCATCACATCATATGTGTTTGATTTACTTACATTGGTTTTATATTTAATCTCTGCCCATTTAGTCACATTTACTGTCATTTTTTATTTGTTTAGTAACTCCATGCAGCTCAGAAAGGTAGCAGGGATAGATAGAGCATGACAAGTTGCAAATATATTCTGTACAGATCTCTTCTGCAGCTTGCTGTGTTTCAGTTTTGACAGTTCGGTTTATGGGATGGGTTGTTTATTCAAATGCTTAGTTTATATAAGAGCATTTAGCAGCAGCTGTAAGTGTACTACAGAGAAGTATTTGATAAGTTTCTTGTTTATTTTTACTCTATTGTTTGTGAAGTCCTTCAGGAACTTCACAAAAAAACTTCCTTCTGCTGGTGCCAACATTAGGGATAGGCTAGGTTCAAAATGGAGAGGACCCACACAAAATTCAGAAAGTCAGCTGTGTTCATCACCAGGTCTTTGGCAGCTGTGGAGAGAACCAAGTGAAAATCTGCCTCTGCTGGAGTTTTGCTGCTGACACCAGTAGGACAGGATCTCAGTCCTACTCCTTGTCGATCGGCTTTGTGGACACTTTAAGATGGTGACACTGGCAACATGGAGCTGAACTTCTCTCTTGGGAAGGAAGAGAGAGATTCTCCTGGTGATACTGGTCAAGCAGAGGGAAAGAGAAGAATTCCCCAGGAGGCAGGGTTGAATGGCAGGTTTGGCAGGGGGTAGGGGGGAGTACTCATTTATTAGTAAGCATTTTTTAAAGCACAGGTGATGAGGTGTGCCACACTACTGTGCTCAGCTGGTGTGCTGGGGCAGCTGTGCTCCCCAACCATCTACCTTGTGACCAGTATCAGCAGAGGCAAGGGATGCTGGTTAACTTGTGTCCATGGGGAAAAGGTGTATTTTGGTTCAGACCTGTCTTGTGCTGACTGCATTCTGTGCTTTACTTGAAAAGTCACTGCTGAGGAGTAAAATAAAATAAAAAGCGAATTCCTACTGACTGCAGGGGAGTTGCTTGGGTAGCTGGCCAAACAAAGTGTACCCAATATAAATGCATCATCACAATAAAAAGTCTTAACGCTAGACCAGAGTTTGACAAGAGTGAAAAACATTGGTACCTTCAAATCTCATTTCACGTAGTACTCAGGTATTAATTAAACGTGTGGCCTCTGCTAAGAGACCTGGCATCAGAGAGGGGGACAGGCAATGCCCCCCCTTGCAGCCACCGGCTGCAGAGACACAAAGAAGCCCTGGTAAGTCTGGTGTGGCATGGGGAGAAGCTGGCTTTCCTCGCTCCTCTCCCAGGGCATGGTGGGCCTGCTTGTGTGCTGGCCTGGGGGTTTCTAACAGGTTGCAGCTGCGTCTGGCGGAGGTCCACTCCTTGGGTGCACTGCCCACCTGCCAAGACTCATGATGGAGGTGCCTGGCGACATCTCTCACTCTCCTGGCTTGTTCCAGCACCGTACTCCCCTTGCGTTCATGCACATGGATATGAAGTGCATTTACATGCAGTGCACTTGTGTTCTGTCGCCATAGGCTCAGGGTGTGGGACCCACATACTTTTCTCTTGTAAACCATGGGCCCTTTCTCCAAATTCTGGTGACAGCCATGGGTACAGGCTGTGCCACTTCCCACTGCTGTTACCAGCAGCACTCCATTTTCCATCTTTTAGTAATAGAGGCAAGGTGGTTTCTGCGTAAGTGGTCATCCAGTTTGGAACAGGTGTGAGGCCAAGCATGGAGTCAGGGGTTGGTCTGCATCTGAATGTGTCTTAAATTATTGGCAGGGTTCGGTCCTGGTCCCTGCAATTAAGCAGCCAATGTGAGATTCATGCCTTTGCAGAAGCCAGCCTGTTGCTTATACACAGCTATTTACTTCACTCTGTTTAGGATTTAAGTTGCAAGTAGGCTTTGTACAAACATTTCAGTATTTGCAAAAGCAGCTAAATGCACTGAGGTTAGATTCATCAGTAGATGCTGACTGTTTTGTACAATTTCGGAAATACAAGCTATCAACCCTGTTGAGTTGGCCAGTTAAACCGCCCTTGCAGCTGCTTTACTTAGCTTGAACATTGCAAATTGATAATGTATTCTACAAAATTTTCTTCTAAATGTTATTTTTTTTTATGGAAGCTTGTCCTGAAAGGAAAATATGTGTTGAACAAAAATGCTCAAGGACTTTGATGTCTGAATCAATTGATTCTGAGCAGCAATTCAGTTAAGGCTCTGTCCACTATGCTGACTAAAACCTTTGTCCATCTTTTATTTCTTTTACTTCAGAGCAATACTGTAAATCACATTTGCGAGAATGAAGTTTCTATCTTATTGTAACCGTAGTATAGCACAGAGAGGGAAAGCAGTTGAACAAGTAGTAAGAGAACCAGAGAGTAAGTTGGACTGACTTGAAAGAGGGCACATTTTGTTTTCTTGGATTAGGTTATTTTAAAAACTTTTTGGTTTTGTATGAGAAAGTTCGGATATTGCTAGAGGTACAAAAATAGAAGTGATATGAGAAAGGTTTGGTTTGTTTCCTGATTCTTGGCCTTCAAGTTTTTTAAAAAAGCAGCATTGGCTGTTATGTATGCTCTGTAGCAGTTATCCTAACACGGTGATAAATGGCCTTTTCCCAGGTGACTCTTAGTTCCATGTCTTCTTAGCCAGCAAATGCGCTACTCTCCAGATATAAATATATTAACTCAGTCTTTTTTGACAAAGCACTAATGAATGACACAGACAAGCACTTTGATTTCTTCCACAACATGCACCCCACTTTACAGGCAACCCTGTTTCCATGTGGCTGTAAGCATGGACCATGTCCCATCCTGACCTTGCAGCTTACTTCTGACCTCCGTTTTGTCTTCTCTTCACAGTTGTGCAGCACATCAAGCGCCACAATATTGTTCTCAAGAGAGAATTGGGAGAAGGTGCCTTTGGGAAAGTCTTTCTGGCGGAATGCTATAACCTCTGTCCCGAGCAGGACAAGATCTTGGTGGCAGTGAAGGTAAAAGAATCTAAGGTTTCATTATTAATTCATGGTTGTAGCTAATGCTATTTTATTTGTAAATGATTGTTTGCCTATTCCATAGCCCAGTGTAACTGCTCTGATATATGTGGAAGGGTTAACAAGGCTAATGGAGTGTTAAGAGAATGTGATATTTGATCTTGCTGAGAATTATAAAATGAGAGCTGAATTTCACAAGGAAAAGGGGGGAAACAGACTGTGTTACAAAGGGGCAAAATCTTTTTAATTAGTGAAAAATAATGTCTGGGTTATTAAAAATACATGTGACATATATGTGTGTCTAAAAAAATATAATCTGTTACTTGCTAAGCTAAGTTACATGTGTAATTGCCAGTCAAAGGCGGCCTTTCTTTTTCAGGATTGTGCCATTGTTTTGGTCAGCCACTGACATTATCTGTGCGTAATTGTCATTACTATAACTGCCAGGAATTTTATAACAAACTTGCAGATAATATTGTCATGTGCTGTAAAACACTGGCTATATGGAAATCCAAAAGCCATGATATGACATGGAGGAGTGATTCTTGATTATACAGCTCCAGTCGGCTCTCCCAAAATGCAGTCCAGGGGAGGAGGAAGCTATAAGAAAACAGCCATAACCTCGAAGTTTCAAGTATACAGAACAGTTCTCACATTTCTGGGGAAAAAACCCAAGGGATTTATTTGGTTCTTCTATAGGGCACAGGCTACATGGTATGTTGGGAATCTACTAAGGAGTAAGATTTCCAGCTTGGTCTCAGGCTCAGACACCAAACTTCCTTCACCATACCAAGCTTTTTCATCCACCAAAATGGAAGGGCTGCGGCTGGTTGTTGACCTCAGCTATGAATGTATGCTAGAAACAGTATCGGTGAAACTACTCTCTTAAGAGTTTACAAAGTCTCCCTGGAGACAATCTCTTATCTCCATCTATAGTGTTCTGTCAGAAGCTGAACAAGGTGCCTAGCATTTGAAGTATCTCATTAAATGGAGGGGAATACACATTTAGAATTTGTGGTGTGCCTGGGCATCAGAAAATAACTTTATCTGACTAGTCACAATTAAGCAACCATGTGTACATTTTGGATCGAACCATACAGTAAAAGAAATTGAGTAATTATCTTTCTGGATTTGGAAACAAGAATAGAATTTTGGATCTGTCAGTGAGAGAACATGAAAAGAGGATGGATTTGTGGAGTACTTTCTTGCTTCATCAAAAATAACAGGTTTTGGGGGTTTGCCAGGAGTACTAGCTTTTTGATACTTGGGAGATGTTCAGTCATGTTGACTGGTGAGAAAAAATTAAGCCCTGAAGGGATAGATCATAGATAGGAGAAAGCAAGAGAGAGGAAGTGGCAAAACTAGATCTGAATGAATTTTCTGTTGTATTTTGGTGAAGCTAGAGTGGAAGTTGCCTTTCTTCTGTCACTTCAGGGAACTGCTTGATAGCAAGATAGAAGTCTTTCCATTCACTTGCTCCCTTTGAAAGTCCTGACAAAATGGAGCCTAGCACTGCTGCTGTTAAATGCTGTGCCACACTTGCTCTCTGCTGCTCTTCCGCAGTATGATTCACAAGGAGTAGCATTCAGCCTTTCAAGGGAGAGATGTCTCCATGGATTTAGATGACAATTCTATCTGTTTTCTGGCACAGCTGTCATACTTCTTTTTTACCAGATCCACTCTTTGTATGGTCCTTAATAAGGATCTTGCAGGAAGCTATGGGAAGAATTACCTTTGCAGACAGGTTATGCCCATTTTTAGTTTCTCACATTGGGTCCTGAAGATGTGACTCTGGCTGCCATCAAAGAATGATTTTTTTGCTGATCTGTGCCATTGGATTGATCCCCATATAACTGAGAGGTTAATTGCCAGGTGCTTCTCTCTTTCACTGTGGTACCCACCATAGCTCACAGGTATTCTCCAGTCATAGTGGAGGTCAAGGGATGGGATCTCAGTGGTGTGCAGAGAGCTAGCCAGAGGACTGTGTCCGGAGCCCACCACTGGGTGCAGGCTTTAGCAATGAATATATGTGATTATTGTTTTTTTTAATTCTAAGAGGAGCAGACAGCAGATGCCAGCAGTGGAGAGCAGCTCCTCCCAGCACACAGCAAGGGCTTTAAAAGAGCTTCATCCCTGCTGGCAAAATGGCAAAACCGCAACCCACCTGTCTCTCTGCGAAATAGATTTGGTGAGCCCAGTAGGAATAGTACTTGGTGAGGAATAAGGAGGTGCCAGGAGGATTTTGGCAGTGAGGAGGCATGGTCTCACCTGCATGGGGTGAATCAGGATGGCTGGCTGTCCCTGCCAGCTGCCTGTGCCTGCTGGTTGCTGGCTAAGTGTGCTGTACCCACCTGGCCCTGAGTATCACTCAGTCTGACTCAACCTGCACCCATCTCCTTTTTGGCCAGCCAGTATCCAAAATGCTGATACATTGCTGCAGCAAATTATTTAGGAGCTAAGAAGCCCAGAAAAATCTGGGAGGATAGAAAATCAGGCTTAGCATAAACAACTCAGTATGCCTGAGCAAAATTTTGCTCCTTGGAAGAGGAGAAAATCTGTTTTGACTTTTTGGGGGAAGCACTGAGCGTTTGGAAAT
The DNA here is from genome assembly GCF_015220075.1 of Falco rusticolus. Classification (NCBI taxonomy): domain Eukaryota; kingdom Metazoa; phylum Chordata; class Aves; order Falconiformes; family Falconidae; genus Falco; species Falco rusticolus. Next base: position 41,500,030 of record NC_051210.1, on the reverse strand, counting down.
GCTTTCTGTGGGTCAAACCATTTGAGCACAGGCTTAAGCACAGGTTAAGCAGATTGCAAGGGCGTTGTACTAGCCTTCCCGCCAGGTGAGTTTGCACATCACATCAGTACAACATTTGCTGTGGACACTTTCAGAGAACAGAGAGTAGAAGGTGAAAAAGTTACCATTTCCTTGTGGGCCATTTTGCCATGCCACAGTGGTTGTTCAGGCCTGGATCGGTACTGTATCCTAGTAGAGTTGGATCCCCAGGCATAGTCTTGCACTAGTTCGACCTGTCCAGAGCTGGAGGTGAGGATGACTGTCAGGGCACAGGGTAGCAGCTGCCTCTGGCTTCCCTGGGAGGTTGGAGGGGGATTCACCTTGTGCTGCTGCAGGGTTGTGCTCAGCTAGCAGACTGCTATGTACATGTGGTGAAGAACATTTCCATGGCACCATCAGAGGAAAGCCAAATATTTCCAACTTTTAGGATGTTCAGTTCAGAGGAGGATCAAAATCACCCCTTCATTTCTTGAGGAAATACACTACTCAGCACTTGTATGGTGGTGGGAAGTAGTAGTAACAATTTCATAGGGGAAGGCTGATAACAGTATGAAGGACAGCTGTTGTGAGAGTTCCATTACCAAGCCAAATGGTGATGTTGGTGAGAGCCACATTCCCCTGCTCTTGCACTGACTCGCCCATGAATGCAGCTCTGGGGTGTCAGGATGGACTGGCTGTTTGCACTCACTGCAGAGCACAGGTCTGCAGAGACCATATGCTACGTTGGTACCGGGGCAGGGACTCTGTGGAGAAGAATAAGCATGGGGTGGCGGTCCAACTGGCACAAGGATGAACTCAGCCGATGTGGAGCTCCTGTAATAGCCAGTGGGTTCCTCTGTTGCCCAAGGGAGCATGTCCCTTCTTAGTCACTGGACTGAATGGTTGATAAGTACGTGTCGTTTTACCTCAGTTCCTACTCAGGAAAAACTATAAGCTGGTGAGAGTGCTTTGCATGCAGAGCTTTGGTATACTTGTCAGTAACAACAATAAAAATGCTATGTCTTTTTTCTGGCTTTGTGCTGTTACAGTTTTATATTGGTTTTGGTTTTTCTCTTGCACTGAGAACAAGCTAAATGCATTAGTCTGTCATTTCTATGTAAATTCTACATACTTATTTTTTCACTTTCCCGCCTCCTTGCCTGACTGTGTCAGCTGTCTTTCATGCATTGTGTCTATTCTGTGTGATACATGAAATAATGAGAAGGAGGTATTGTAGTGGTGGGTGACAGAAATTCAAGTTGTCCCTCAGTAGTAGAAACCCTGCCTAAGTTTTACCTGAGTTTTAGACCTTCATGCATTTTGCTGTTTGACAGAAAATGCATAATTGCTGTGGCAACTGCTCTGTCATATGATAATTTTGCTGTTTCTGTGAGATAAAAAGTGTCTTCTGAAATGTGCAGTATTACATCCTCACAGGGCAGAGCTGTCAGGTTTTTACAGTCTTTCCAGGGAAAGAGCCCGGTGGAAAGAGGATCAGTCTATGCTTCTCCATGTCAATTTTTTTTCTGGGTTGCTATTATTTAAAAATGGGGTTTGTATGAATTGTTTTTTCTAATTCTGTTGTTGAGAATAATTACAGTCCAATTGCTTTATACATGAAACCACCGAAGAGACTCAAGAGGCAACAGAATTGTTCCCAGTGATTTCATTATGTAGTGTAGATTGGACTGTGGATTGGTGCCTGTATCGTGTTAAAGCATCACCCCAGAGCTTGGAAGCATTGGAAGACATTTCAGTTCCAGTCCTTGCTTGGTTCAGATGTAATTGTGTGGGGACCATAGTGGGGAGCCAATTTGATACCCACCTTGAATGATATAGCTGTGTATATTAATATATCATAGCTTGTGAAGCTTTGACGATGCAACATCCTTGTTGCATTGTTACTGGTAAAACTTGTGGAGGAAGGATACTGGGCCTGAAGACCCATGAGGTTTTTAAGTGGGACTCTCAGGGAAGGTGCATCTGTAGCATGAGTGATTTCTATTGCCTCTAGGATCCATAGAGCCTGAAATCCACAGGGAAAAGCCCCTGAACTTGGCAGATGGCTATCCAGTCTGCTCTGCTCCTTGTCCTCCCATCTGAACCTTATTATAGTAGCTGTTCATTTTTCAAGACCTGTGGTTGCAGCTTCACGAGTAAAGCAAGTATTTCCTCTGACAGTCATCTTTTTGTTCCTTCTCACACTTGCATAAGTATAATACAGAAAAGTGGATAGAATTGTCTCTGTTAAAGAAAAAGCTTGAACAAACCATGACTATTGCACCTAAAACCTGGGTTTGTTGGCAGGGTGATTGCACAGTATCAACTTGTTCTGTATTTGTTCTGATGAGTGGGGTTGGTCTTATGCTCTGTATATAAATTCAGGGTAGAAAATAAAATTACTAGATGGCCAGGAAAAAAACATCATTAGTTACAATAGTGCCACTACTTTCATGTCTTATCTTTCTTTGTATTAAGACTAGGTATAATTAAAATCCAGATGTCCAGAGCCCAGACATCAGTTTCTGTGAATAATAATTAGTGAACATTCGTAACCTGCTATCTTTCTCTTACTGTTTTAAAAATATTGTTTGAATTAGTTTAGTGCAACAACTGTACCTTTTGAAGGTAGAGTCTAAGAGTGGTTGATTGTCAATTACAATTATTCCTCCTTCAATTCCTGTCAGAATTTGCTTTTTTTGGTGCATGAAAGTGTTTCCTTGCTAAGAATGTTTAGTTCTTAAGAAGAGATCTGAAACTGTGTATGTGTGGCAGTTAAATTAGCATTATTTCATTATATGACATTTAAGTCTTCTATTTGGTCCAGTGTTGATATATTTCCTTCAGAATGAAAATATGCAAGAATTTAGAGCTGTATAAATAAAAGTGGGTGAAAAAAATCAACACTCCAGAATTCTGATCTGCATCTACTTCCTCTCTATCAATTTAGGATTGGTCCTCCAGTTACTTACACATATGCTTAATCTTAGGTATCTGAGTAGATTTACAGAATTTCAAATGAGTTTCTGGCTGGTGTCTTGAGGTTTTAAGTTCTGCTTCCAGGGACATACCCTTGTGTAAATCTACCTAATGTACATACAGTACACCATAGGGGCCAACATCAGCAACAGTGACATTAGTAATACATGAAGAATGCATCCACTTTCCCACTAAGTATTTTAAGCAAGCAGATTTTTTATTTTAAAGAACTTACAAGGAAGGTAAATACCAACAGGATACTAGGGTTTACCTAAGTTAAATGCTAAAGGGTGTGAACCAGGTGTGTACTAGTATATTTTGTGGATAAGACCAGTTTATTTGTTCTGTGTTTGGAAAACACTTGGATCATGAGTATTCCTGCTTCCTCTTACAACAAAAATTGTTTGAGGTGATGTGTGGCAGGAGAATGAAAATTGTACTGACAATATTTAATTGCATTTAAACATTACATCTGCATTTCTAAAAGAGTTACTAAAAAAGTACTTCCTCCATGCTTTATGCAGTAGGCTGTCCTTATGTTACCCTTACAGTGCCATCCTACATTTGCCACCTTCAGTGAATATCTCCCCTTCCTTAAATTTTTGTTTTCTTTGCCAGACACTGAAGGATGCCAGTGACAATGCCCGCAAGGATTTCCACCGCGAGGCAGAGCTGCTAACTAACCTACAACATGAGCACATCGTCAAGTTCTACGGCGTCTGTGTTGAGGGTGATCCACTCATCATGGTCTTTGAATATATGAAGCATGGAGATCTTAACAAATTCCTCAGGTAGATCCATGAACATATGTTGTGCTGCTGAGCCAGAAGTGGGCAGAGAAGATAGGTGTTCGTGGTACTTAATGTTAAATTTACTACTACCACTGGAAAATGATGATGTCTAGGAGTACAAATTTGTGCAGCTCTCGTCTTCTGTACTGGGATGTGGGGCCTGTTTCTTTGCTTGTTTGGAATTACTATTAAGTCAAGTCTTATGCTTTGCACCAAACAAATAGGAACAAAAGAAATATTGTTTCCAATATATTTCAGCATATTCTGAAATGTTTGGTTATAAATCTTACAGTGGGAATAATTTTCTTGCAGGCTTTCTGGTAGCACTTGGGAATATCCCACTCAACACCTATCCCTATCTGTAGGCGTCTAAGAGCTTTTGAAATCTAACCCTTTTCTCTTCCCTCCTCTGTGTTTTGGAAAGACTGCCATTAACCTGAAGCAAGAAAACTGTGCGCCATGGAAACCAGTGCAGTAGAAAATGCTACATCTTTATTATTATTACCCAGATTAGGGCTTTATTTCAAAAAGCTGTTCAGGAGTGTGCATCAGGAATTGAAATCTGGCAGTAAACCAGTCATAAATAAATAGATGATATCTAAGGTTCACAATAATAGGTAACACATGAACCAGGAAGTTATGAACACTAGTCTTGTGTTTGTGCCATTTCCACAAGCCTGCACTTGTTGGCATAAAAACAAACAGTTGAGAGACAGCCTTTGCTCCTATGTAAAGAAAAAAAAATTGCATAAGGGACTGTTCTTTCAAGGTCTTCTACGTCATCTTCATCAAAGGATATTACAAAGGCATTTCAATGTACTGAGATCTCTCCTGCTGAAGATAACTAGGGTTACCACTATTTTTGAAAGTTATCTATGACAAAGCTGTAAACCAATCAAAACTACTGTCCCTTTAAATGGGTTCAGGTTTTCTATCTGACTGAAATGGCTAGTGATTGCTAGTGTCACCATTTGTGCATTTCTGATAGCCTGTGTGAAATGAGTTTGTGGTCTTTCTAATCTCTGCTGAACCAGTAGCCACACTGTAAAAGCAAATTACATCAGCTAGCATCCTCCCTTATTAGCAAGGCTGCCAGCTTTGGCAGGGAGGCTAGGGCTTGAGCTGGAATGCAGAGCAAACACTACAGCTTTTTCCAGACTGATTATCTCTCTGGCAGAGGATTTAAGTATATTGTCAGAGCCATGTCAGGGCATTTCCATTTGCCTGCTTGGACCTCTGCTATGGATCACGAGAGAACTGCAGTTTCCTAAGATGCCATCCCAGTACTTTTCAGAACATTGAATTTCCATTAGAAGAAGCCAGATTCGTAGCTGGAAAGAAGTAATTTCTTACTTCACAAGAAATACTTACTCTTTCATTCTTTTTGTTTGTCCTTTTCTTACCTTGTAACTCAGATTCTGAATTACTGGACAGAAAGGTTGTTTAGCAGACAGTATATTTCTTACTTCAGGTCTTGGTTAAGAATTATAAATCATTATCGATCAGCATAAAAAGATGGTGCTGGGATAAGCTGTTAAACCTAAGCCCCGATTTGTCATTCCTCTCACATTTGCTGCAGCTAGTGCTGCGGATAGAGGTGGTGCAAGCCGGCGGTCACGGCCCGTATTTCTTACCCTGCAGCGCCACCAAAGGCTGTCAGGGGAAAATGAATCGAAATGTAACTCAAACGAGCCCTACCGTCTGCCTGCAGCCAAAGCCTGTTCAGATCTAGGACTAAAGCCTCGAAGTCATGCCTGCCCTGTGCTTGTTCTAAGTAGTGGAGGATGATGTGGATCCAAAGAAATCTCTGTCTATGTTCCTGGCTGTTGCAGAGACTGAGGAGCACCTCATTTGCAGCCACCGCTACGAGGACAAGCAAGGTGGATGGAGTGTTAAGAATAATCCGAAAGTTTAATTAGATACAGACCATGTTCTCAAGGAAGCTAGTAAAAGATGAAGAGTTCTCTAATTCAGTGACTCAGAGCTCCTTGTCTGAGAGCAGTCATTAAAAAAAAATCCATGCAATGAAAAGGTACAGTGTGTTTCAATAGGTATTTGCCTGTGAGTCTTGGTTGGAGATTTCGTATCCTCATGTTTATTTGGCCCCAACCCAGACCAGCTGAATGGCTGCCTGTATGTAACCTGTGGCAGAGCGCTTCTTTGCCTGGTGCCAGATTCAGTCCCAGCAATACTATATACCCTTCTTCGTTTCTTTCTCATATCTGTCACTTTGCACATGAAATTCTTCCCCTGGGGCAATTTTAATATCATATTTCTAATAGGTAGTGTCAGATTCGATCTCACAAATTTTGATTAATTTGCAACTCTTTTCCAAACTCCTGTGCCCTTCCTCTAGGGATGAATTAAGGCCTTAGCTCTATTGATTAGAAAGGTGATCCTTTGAAACTCCTCTTTGTAGGAAGGAAGGACTTTTGAGAGAAAATAAAAAACAGTTCTAGAGTATTTGTCAAAAACAAGTAGAGAAAGGGAAGAGGAGAGGTGGTCTCTTAGAAGCAATAGTCTTCAGGAATGGAATTAAAAAAGCTTTTGAAAACACAGAACAATGGAATGGATGGAAAGGGATATTCAGAATATTAAAAGGTGTATCAAATGAGTAATGCTTGCCAGATGACCTCATGAGTTGGATAAGGATTAGCACGTAATACTCATTAAAAATGTTGTGTATACAAACGTTTATAGCTGTATGTTCAGGATACTAGGTTGTTACACTTGTATATCAGAGATAACATAGTTAAGACATGTTCCAGTGCTGGCTTTCCAAATGCAAAATGGCTCTCCCTCTGCTGGAGTATATGCAAGTTTCTCATTAATCAGTTGATTATTACATCTTAGGGCCAAGCTAGGTCTTGAAAATCTTGTATTTCTGAAGCTGTTTAGTTGTTCCAAATGGTGTGTGCTTTGTGTCCTCTTTCTGTTGTCAAGAATTCCTGGATCAGGCAGGATTCACCCTTCATGATGAAATGAGGAAAAAAGGTTTCCTGCTGTGCATTTGAATAAGAAATTGGAAGTGTAAATCTAAAATTGCTGCCTTGTTTCTCAGATGGCATCTCAGAAGGAAGTTAACTGTTTCTTCTGTAAGAAAAGATGGGAGAGTCAATGTCCTGTCTCTCTGTAGAAATCAACAAATGCTGGTCATAGGAACAATGATGCTATGCATGCCGCTTCATTGCCTTTCACTCTATTGCCTTTCGCTCTTACAGAGTGATAAGGTTTTCTTTCCTCGGTTACTGAACACCTACATTTGCCAGCCTTTCTCCAGAAAACATTGCTAGAACAGAATACAAAGAAAGGTAGTAGTAGTATTGGACAGAAGGGTATTATTATGAATGCATATGCCTTATTCCAACATCCCATTGTGTAATGCTCTTCACACCACCTGTCTTTCACACAATGAAGGAAAACAGTAAATGAAAGAAGCCAAGATAGAAATTTTCTGCTATTTCACCAATGTGTAACCCTTTTAGTTATTATATTTGAGCAAGTTAATTGTGTGGTTTTCTGCTCACTAATGCCCTTCACCTCTCCAGCTTAGCAAATGGCCTGTCACTTAATCAGCTTCTGCTTTTTGCAGGGCACATGGACCAGATGCAGTACTGATGGCAGAAGGCAACCGTCCTGCTGAGCTGACCCAATCCCAGATGCTTCACATTGCCCAGCAGATTGCAGCTGGTATGGTTTACCTGGCATCACAGCACTTCGTGCATCGGGATCTTGCTACCCGGAATTGTCTGGTTGGTGAGAACCTGCTGGTGAAGATTGGGGATTTTGGGATGTCTAGAGATGTGTACAGCACAGACTACTATAGGGTAAGTGAACTGCTGTAATTAGTAATATCCTAGGTCTCTTTCAGTCATCTTACCCTATTGATGTGACTGATTCTGTTTTTACACTTTACCATCTGTCAGGTAATTTAGAAGTCGGCATATGGAGAACGTAGTTTTGAGTTACGAATTTTTGGTAAATTTGGAAAGAGTTAATCAGATTAAGATTGGCATGTCTTATGTTGTTATGTCTTGTTCTTATGTTGGCTTTATAATAATAAATCACAGAAAGGTCTTTTTCTCTGGGCATGTTTGCTTGGCTTTAGTGAAGGAGAAGCAGCAGCAGATGAAAAGGAAGAATGGGTAATCAAATTTGGTCCAATACTTTGAATTTATTAAAATATGTTCTTATATATTGCTAAAAAAATGGAGGTATTGTATCATGTTTGTTTACTAGAGGAGTTGTAAGTACTGGACAGGAGCACTGAACCAGTTATTTTACTCAGGAAGACACTAGGTGAGAAACTTTTATATACTTAGCACCTGGAAGGCTGTCAGTAAGTTTTTCCTGCCTTAAGCCACATCTTTAGTCCTACTGCTTATGGTTGAAGAGTTTTGTGGTGGGTAAGAGTAGCCTGTCACGCTTGTTCATTCTGGCCCGGGCCATTTTCCCTAAGCTTCATTGCCATAAAATGATCTCTGAAGTTTGCAAAAGGCCTCTGCAATTGCCAAGATAAACAGGACTGTGTAGATTAATGACTGTTGTTGATGTCTTTGTACTATATGGCAAATCATGTAATTGACAGCATTTGCTGTTTGCTACCAAGTTTGTAATTTCATGATTGGAACTGAAGCTATTGGGCGTTCGTGGTTTGGGGAGGGAAACCTCTGGCCAGCAGTTAGTTATAAACCCTAGAGTTTAACCTATAAGATAAGCACCTCAGCATCTTTGAGCACATTTTATGTATCTGCCTCTCACATGACTTGTTGCCAGTGAATTCTTTATAAATAAAATGAATACCTCTTCTTTAGCCACCGAATTTGGGCTGCTGTGTCCATAAAGGTGAGTATCACCTCAGCATCAGTGTTTGGGATGCCCAGAAAAAGATTGTCTACATCTGGCTGGGGCTGGGCAGGGCAGGAGAAGCTCCACACAAGAATTATTGTTGAGTGTTGTTTCACTTAACAGCTGAGAAATAACGGTCTCTTCTATTCTTTGTCTTTCCTTTCAAGAGGCAAACCTAGTATTTAGTAAATATAAGAGCCAGATTCCTCTTATATTTTGTTGTTTTGGAAACTTGGCACTTCAAGCTGTTTGGTCAATGTAAAACAAGCATGACTGCACTTCAGAACTTGGAAGAATATACAGAATGGTAATGACTGACGCTGTGTTTGCAAGGACACCAGTGAGCATCAAAGGCCAGGGTTTCTTGGTTTTGCATCTAAAATATGAGCAATACTTTTTGGGACTGGAGGCGTGTGTCTGTTCTGTACTTCAGTGAGACTAGATTTGTTTACCACGTTCTTCATTACATGTAAGAATGAATGTCCGTGCTGTACAGTAAGTGTTTGCAAAGGCCTTGACGAGCAGCATTTTTGAACAATAAATGCTCTGCTTATTTTTGGAAAATAAGCAACAGAAAAACTACCTGCAAAAAGGGATGGAAGCTAAGTAATCATATGGGCTTCCTGGGAACGACTGAGACCTGGCACAGGTATGTAATAGTGTACTGACATGGTGTCATCTTACCTGCTGGTGTACCTCTGGGTTTAATCTTTGAGTCTTACGCATGAGCACTCAAGGAATGCTTCTACCCAACGAAGCATGAATTTAGAACAAGACCCATGACCTGGAGGAATCAGGGGTTCACCAAAGGAAATTCTGTGTGACCTGAAGAGTCCTTGGGTATCTCCCAAAGGACCTCATTCAAGGGGTACACTGCATTCCTCATTGCTTCTTATACAGAATCACCCTGTTCTTTCCTTCTTCCTCACTTTTTTTTTTTTTGAGGCCAGGAGGGGATCTGTGGGGTCCAGGGTGGAGCAGAAAGAAGAAGAAAGAGGGAGTAGTGTGTAGAGGGTGCAGTCATGGATGTGAGAGAGGGAATGAATAAGGCAGGAAAGTTAAGTGCAGAGAGGTGTTAGTAAAAGACACAAGTGTGAATGAAGGGAGAAGGTAGACAGGTGTCAGAGGGGATGAATGAAGATGTAAAGTAGCATGCATCCATCCAAATTGATGGTGTAAGCTTGTAGTATGATGGATGGGTATGAAACTTAAAAGTTGGGTAGTTGCTTGTTCTGCACAGTGAAAAAAACAAGAAAGGCTATTTCTCTGGCTCCTTGTGTTGCAGCTGGCTTCTAGCTGGGGTAAAGGAGGGTCAGAGCCACAGCCTGCCATGCCACCATATTTCACAGCGGTAAAAATTGGAAGTTAACAGTTGAGCCTGTGAGGGTTTGGCCTGCCCTGCTTGGGCCCTATGCAGGCTGGTGAGAAGCTGGTCATGAAACAGTCAAGGCTATAATGATTTCCCATACAGTTGCCTGGAGAATTATATCCATGGCAAGCCTAAGTAATGAAACTGTCAGCAATGACACTGGGATGGCACTGACCTCCCATACCTAATTGTTTATAGCAGGCTAAGTCTTTTTAACTGCTCAGTCTTAATCACATACATAGAAGCAATTCTTCCCCAACCTTGACAGCTTTAGCTGATGCATGTTGGAAGTATTTACACAGCTCCAAAAAGCTCTGCGAGAAATGGTTCAGCATTTGTGGTTTTTAATACACTGGATTCAGGTTTTTTTGGGGATCCTACTACCCTGTCAGGATGTTAGATTTGCCTGGAATGATTATTTATAGCTTCTTTCTCTAAAATAAGGATGATCCTCAGTCCTTGTTCACTGTTAAGGTTGTTAATGACATTTTGCATTGAATCAGCTCAGTTGTTAAGAGATGCTTCTGGGAAGAGGGGGAGAGAAATAACCCTTGAGCTGGAAATACATGTGATGCATGGCCCTAATTGGACAAACTTTCCTTTTTCTCCTCCATTCTTTCTTCCTTTCTTTTTCATCAGGCAGGAATCTTGTGGGTGGGGGTACCCCTGGAGTACATGCTAGCATTCAGTGTAGCAGCAATAGTTTTGGGAGTCAGACCAGAGCCTGGGGATGCAGAAAAACTACAGTGGCTTTTCTTACCCAGCACTGCTATCCACCCCAGGCCAAACTAACACGACTGTCAAGCAATTAATTTGGTCTATGTGCCAAACAGCTCCAGCAACACTCAGCTGCACTGTAGTCCTTGTAGTACAGTGGATTATTTCACAAAGTTATTTACTTGCAGAGCTTAGGTCTCGGGTTCCTTAGGGGCTTTTGTGTGTTTTGTTGATGCCTGGTTTTTGTTGTTTGGAATCCCAGCCCCCACAGGTCAAGGTTTCCCTTCTTTCCCTCTGATACCCAGGTACTATGACTCAGCAGCAGCTTTCAGTGGCTTAAAGTATTGACATTCAATCATGGGAACAACTACTTTGCTAATATTTGTTCTTGCACTCAGAGATAGTATATCAGGCCCTTTTTAGGCTTCCAGTTCAGGTCTGCATGTGGTTGATCAGTACTTGGTCTTAAAATACTTGTCTGCATTTCTTTATCATAAGAAAAAAGCTTTAAAAAGAGAAGTAAAAAAAAAAAAAAAAAAAAAAGTTGTCTTATTCCAGTACTTGGAAAAACTTAACAGGGATATGGATATGCTTTAAATATCCAGCCTGGTCAGCCAACTACAGGCTTGAGCCAATATTTTGGATGAAACTGTGATCTCACCAGAGTGAGCAAGAACATTGCCATTAACTTCATTAGGACCAGAATTTCACCCTTCCACATTTTTATGTTTGTCCAGTGAAGGATAGAGACTCTGTTTCTGATTTAGATTTATGGAGCTCAGTTGTGTAATCCCTATTTAGCTATTGTATAGCTTACTTGCCTTTATGGACAGCACAAGGAACAGTGGAGAAAACAACCGTTCCCCTGCTTGTACAAATCGCGCAAGGATCTGTCAAAAGGCTGGGTCTATTAGTGAGGTTTCCATATTTCTTTAGGCCCCAAAGGGAGAGAGAGGTTCCTAAGTCACAAATTAGCTTCCTCCACTTCTGGCACAGGTGGGGCAGAAGACCAAGAGGATGTATTTAAAGTGGAAAGTCCACTGACTCAGTTTCTCTTTAAGATTTTGTACCATGTTTTGCTAGTTAAAGAGAGCATAGCATGTAGGATTGGAAGAAGCAACATAGGTAACTGAGTCTCGCAGGAACCTTTCTAGTCTTGCAGGAAGCCAAGCAGTAGGGTAGGAGGAGGTACATGTCTCAGACCTCCTCAAGCCACATGGAAAAGCCTAACACTGATTAACACTTCACCCCCTTCTAAATGAGGCACCAAACCCCATAAATATCCCAGTCTGCCAGGGAAAAGAGGAGGTGTCAAGGGTATCAACAGTGTCCTAAGCACCTAAAGAGAAATTATGTTTGGCAACAATTCCTGAGTTACCCAGAGAAGCCGTGGATGTCCCCTCCCTGGAAGTGCTCAAGGCCAGGTTGGATGATGTTTCAGCAGCCTGGTCTAGTGGAAGGTGTCCATACCTGTGACAGGGGGGTTGGAGCTAGGTGATCTTTAAGGTCCCTTCCAACCCAAACCATTCTGATTCTATGATTCCTTGATCTTAGAAAATCAGCCACACATGACACATAACAGGAGGTGACAGCAATCCCCATCAGTCTGTCTCAGGGAGAACTACCTTCTAAGCTGGCAAATTGTAATGTGATGAGTGCATGAGGCAGATGCAGCAGCCTGTGGCATTACTGGGGTTTGGTGACAACCGTCAGAGCACATCTGGCCCTGTTGCCTGTCCTCAGTGCCTCAGAGCAGTGTGGGAACTGAAGTTGACCCAGAGGCAGATCATACAGGAAGAGGGAAAACAAAAATGCAGGTGGCCAACACAAGTCCTGAAGAAAGACATTAGTTAATAAGTCAATACAGAGCAGTGTGCAAAATGCTGACAGGCTTCTTCTCAAGTATCTCCCAGGTATACCACCAAATTGGATATCAGCAGTCTTGTGTCACTGAAGCTTGAACTTCTAACTCCTGGATTACTCCTGTCCTGTCACACAGCCCCCTCCATCAAAGTGTATGTTGCAAATAAGTAGGATCATGCTGCCAGAGCTTTCCCTGGAAGGCTGTTCCACAACCTCACTGTCCTAATGGCTGCAAATTTTGGTTTTTTATCAGCAGCCTGGATTAACTCATGACCAAAGTACACCTCCTTGATCACATTATACTCCTCCCTTCTTAGCTTTTACATTTCAAGTGCATTTAGAAGAAGTGCTCCTTTCCTCTCCCAAACTGTTTTGGAGGGTTAAAAAAAGCACACTGTCAGGAGAAATGGTTCTTAATTTTTCTTCTCATAGTAGCCTTCTCCCATGACTTTCAGTGTATGAAACAGTAGTTTCTGTGTCTCTTTCTGCTACAGACATCACTAGAACTATGAGCAGTATTTTCCAAATGAGATTTTGCCCATTCTTGGATCAGAGGCGCTTCCCAGGCTCTCATGAAAACGTGCTGCATGGTACATCCTAGACTTGCATAGCCTTGTGTCTTTGGCACACAGTCACTGTATTGTCAAACAGTTCCCTGGGCCATTCTCATCTTCCATTCCTTCCAAATGAAGAACATCCCTTAAGTTTTTGGTTTCAATCCCTCACTGAATGATTTTGTAGTACGTACTGCCACATTTTGTGGCTGTTGTATCTCTCTTAGTTTTAGTGTCTTTGGAGGTTGCTTTTTTTAAAAAAAAATAAAATTCAGGTCTTGTCTGATTTGGTGGTGAGTAAACAACTAAAGAAACAGAATCATGGTACCAAAAAATAAACAGCTGAGGCAGTGAGAAAGAGTTGTAAGGAAGATTCCTGGATTTTTGTGGCTTTGTTTCTTAATGTTTTACTTCTTTATTACTTCTATTTAATGTTAACATTAAGTAAGCATTTTGGGAAAGGGTATCTTTTTAAAGTTCCTGTACACTTTCAGTTAAGACATGATAAGTTCTTAATTCTTAGTTTTACTAAGGCTTAATATTACTTCTTAGCCTACCAGGAAGACTTCCAGAAAAAGGATTACACAATTTGCTGTTCTGGGCAAATTATAAGAACACCCAGCTTTCAGACCTTCTCTCTGCATAAAAAGGTCAAAAACCCTTTTGAGAAACCATTTTGACACTTGGGAGTATCATAGTCCTCAGCATACAGTCCTGATTCTGATCTCCATTGTTGCTTAGCAAAGCCAGAGTAGCAGTTTGAAGAAAGTGAAATAACATTAGTCAATGGCAAAGAACATCTTGCCACTAGGCATAGTCCTTCCTTCATGTGTGAGTCTAATATTGTAGGGTGCTGTATTTCTGGCAACTGCATAATACAATTTTCTGGTGAATCTCTGTATGAAACATTTGCTAAAAGATAGTGCTAGTAAAATAATCACCAGAAAGTGGTCTCACTTAAGCTATTTCCAGTACCAAATGCCTGTATCCAAAGAGAATTAACACATGACAGCAAGGGGCTAAAAAAAGAAAAGGCTGGTTTATCATTATTTGGGCTGTAACTAGCCAGGCAAGCACCACAATACAAATGTTTACAGTGAGGAACAAGTGTCTGTCTACTCTGAAAGGGCAACAGCAGCAAACACCTGTAGGTCTCAGCTGTCACTACAGAAATGAATACCTGTGTGTGGGAGTTTGAAGGATGCTGCACTAAAGAAAACAAGAAAGAGTTACTGAGAAGTCAAGCAGCTTGTCAAGGCATCCTCGTAGGTGTGTGTATTGAATTGTCACAGTTTGAAGGCACAGTTTGAAGGCTTTTTATTAGCTGCTATTTTTGCATCCATTGCTCAAAAGGAAATTATCTGCTTCCCTACATGGACTTCTCGGCTCTCCTCCTCCGTCAGAGGCTCATTGCATCATGTGTAGCTGGGGAGGACAGAGGGTTCCAGCAGTCCTAGAGGACGTGCACAAATGATTTCATGCAACTGGAAACAATATAGGAAATAATCAGCCAGCTAGAGAGATGTAAATTTGAACTAGCTGCCTTGAAGTCAGTGCACTAACTCTGAATTTAAAGTAACATAATCACAAGCAGAACTAGACCTAATGATTTTAGAGGGCTTTTAGGCTTCCTAAAGGTCACCACAATGTCAGCATTTAGAAACTCGTATGCACCAGGACATGGCATTATCCTGATGCTAAAGGATTAGCAGCATGGCTTGATGCCTGTTACTACTTGTCCGTGCCAGAGTACATTCTGTTGTGTGCAGGAAGCATGCTTTTTCCCCAGCTCTTACCTACCCATCCCTGACCGCTGGTGTTTTGTCTGGACTTGCAGTTTTCTAACCTGCTCAGCTCTACACAGAGAGGCCAAATTCAGCTGTGTCTCAAGCAAGTACAGTTCTGTCTTTTTTAGCATGGCTATAGATGTAGTCACTTCTCCAGTGAAGTTTTCTCATCATCTTCACACCAGGGTCATCGGTCTTACTTACAGTTCTGTTCTATCTGTTTTCACTGTCACAGATCCTAAAAGGGGAGTCCAAGAAAGTTTTGCATATCTAGGAGAAGGAACATTAGATGTCTCATGTGTGTAGTATGCTGCATTTAAGAGTGAGTTCTTAATAAACTACATCTTGCAGAATTAATGACAAGACGGTAATACAGAAAATGAGATTTTCAACTGGGAGGCTGTGACATACTTTGTTTTGCCAGAATTAAGCCCCTTCTCACATGAAATGTGAGCTCCATGGGTCCTGGAGCACATTCTCCTTCAGACTGTGAGATCAAAATGTGTAGAGAGGGCAGAAACAGAAAAACATAATAACTAGGTTGAAAAGTGGAGCTGATTAAAAGACAAACTAGAGCAGAGTGACCTTGCTTCTGTGACCAGTTACTTGACAACTTACTGTGTTTGGGTGTCTAATTATTCCTTTGTAAATCCACCCTCATTATATTCACAACATGGTCCTCATGCAGGGTGTCAAGAAATAGGTTCATCTTGAGAAAATAAGCTTAGCCAGGAAGCAGCACCTAGAAACATATGCCATGAAATACAGAAATCCTGTTGAACTATAGCTGAAAGCTTTGAATATATGTCAATCAAAAAATTAATTCAAAGTGTTTGGAAATTTTCAAATGGAAATTTTCCCTCTATTTGTTTCTGTTAAAAAGAGTTTTAAGAATTTACTGTTTGGTTCCATTTTGGTTATAAAAGAGATATTACAGTTTTCAAATGGATAGAAATTTTGGGTTTCCCACCCCATTTTTAAAGCATTTTAATGGTGTGGTGTCCAGCGGGGTTACTCCTGCTGTATGTTGTCGGTAAAGGGCCTTAGGATTCATATGCATGCTATAGAAAAGCAGAAAATTTACAGTCAGCATCAGTGGTGGCTGACACAAGCTTTTCTGTTGAGGGGCTCTTATCACAGATGTTCATTAACTTAAAAAGTACTTTTAAAATTATATATACAAAACTGAATCATTCTCAAAAATAACTACACATATGGATATAAATTGCAGGAAAGCAATGATTCACACATTGAAACTAGTTTTATGAACAGCAGTTTGGAAAGCTTTGCAGAACTGATCAAAATCGTCTCATTCCATTAAGTAGCAGCACAGCCCTACAAAGCCATTTTTGCAGGTGCTGAAGTGATTTCACCACTGTTTAGCATATAAGAGGGCCATGTCCTCAATTCCAACCCTTTTCACAGTTTGCTGGATTGTAGTTGGAATATTGGTGGGGCTTTTTATTTATTTATTATTTTATTTTATTTATCAAAAGCTAATGTTTTGTCTGGGGCTTTAGAAACTAAAGTTTACAGGCAACATTTTCTAGAGACCAGACACAGAACAGCAAGAGAAACGGTGAAGTGATTTCTTCAGTTTTTCTTCTTGGACCAGGTCTTTCTGCAGACCATTAATGCTGTTCAGTAATTGTTGTGGGGGAACCACATGTAAATATCTGGAGAGGGAGATACTGTACTGTAGCGCTACAGATTGTCACTTTGGGCAGGAAATCTGCAAAGCAAATGTCAGAACTCCAAAGGTTAGCAGCTGAAGCTGTTGACTTTGAGATGTGTGATGCACACAGTGTGAGGAAAAGATGATGCAGGAATAAAACGAGAAAAAGCTCTCTGTGAGCACAGTGAGCACAGCCAGAAAGTGGAGCAGCAGCTCCTGACTGCTGCAGTGCACTCATGCACCTTGTTCCACTGCCCCCACTGATGGTGGGGACAGCACAGAAAGGCCACCCAGAGGGAGCAGGACTGTATGGGAGTTCTCCTTTGAGGACTGGTCACAGCACTGGCTCCCAGCAGAGTCTTCGAAGGCTTCCAGCTGGAAGGTTTTCTTATGCAAATAGCCTCTCGCCTTGCAATAAGGAAAGCAGTTGCTAGGCAGTTTTCCTAAATATGCATATTTTTTCCCCGGGCCCAAAGAACAATGGGCACTCTTTTGGCTTAAAGAACTCAGGAAGCACAGAAAGGAAGAACTAGACAAGTAGACTATGAAGTGGTATGTGTGACAGGATGGATCAAGAGGATAAGAAGCAGCATCAGCTAGTAACAGAGCCTACAAATCTGGCAGTGTAGATTGGTGCATGCATAGCAAAGAGCTTCTGATGGTGAGTGAAAATGGGGGACAAGGAAAGCAGCATGTGAGATCTTCACTGCTTTCTGGGTCCTTCAGCTGTCTGATGGAGCACCTGGCCAGCCAGGCAGCTTGCATGTGTCCACTGAAATACAGAGGGGAAGGGAAGTCATTAGCAAAGACCTGTTGGTGACAGAGAACATGGACATGCTGTAGGTTACCTGTGTAGGTGCAACTCACATGACTTTGTGAAGCCTTTTCAATACCAGTCATCATGAATAGTACTGAAGTTTTTGACAAGTCATCAGTAACAGATCTCCAAGCTTCCAAAATGGTGATGACTCCAGAACTGAGGCCATTTTGCATCTTGCAGACTCAGGAACTTTGTAATCAGACTGTAGAGATAACTTGGCTTTGCATTAATCTAGTCTTACATAAAATGGAGCCAAAATACTTACAAAATGCTGTCAAGCTTCTAGCTGTGGCCTAGTTTTAGGAAGAGATGAAGGCCTGATTTAAGGTGAGTGAGGGAATATGTATCTGATATCAAGGACAGTTAAAAAAAATAAAAAAATAGCATGGTGACTCAAATGCTTCTGTCTCCTATCAGGTATGTAAACAAATCTGTAGAGAAAAAAGCCACATCAGTGGGAAGTAACTTCATTTTTCCCAGTGTACTGGAATGCTTTCAATAAACATACCTTGCTTAATACTCTTAAATTTACTTTCAGAAATTACTATTTTATTTGTTCCTTAACAGTATCCCTGCAAAATTGCTGTCCAGCCCTTGAGGATTTGAAGAGCTTGCATTCAATACGATATACAATCAGTTCCTACCTCTCTTCTCCAGTTCATCAGATCCAGGGCTTGATATTGCCATGGTGATGTCTCATGTCTTTGGTCTGGGAGCAGAGTCAGCCCCACTGAAATGCTCACATAGAGGTACCAACAAAGAGGTGAAGCAAATGAAGTTTCAAAACTATTCCCTTATTTAGTCTTACATCTTTAAGTTGTTCTCTGGTGAGACATACAAGTTACCTGGTCTGTTTTCAAGCTATTCCCCAACGCATATTTATGTTGGCCAAAAGTTCAACATGCTGAGTAGATACACCTTAAATTAAAGCCTATGGAAGCATAACTTTGCTCAAGTTACATCTTCTCTCTTTGCTGATCAATGTAGTTAGCTTTTAAGTTGTATTTTAACTCTTGATTTGACCTGGAATAATCATGCTTTTAATTTACTGTGGCATTTTTTTCCTTTGTGGCAGTTATGAAGAAGGACTGTTTGACTTTGGTTTTGTTCACAGAGCTGCATTCCATAGTACACATTATGTGGCCAGGAACTCTGCAAAATTGGTTGAAACTGATCCAAATGGGTAACCAAACATATGAAATCAGAATGCTTTTTGACATTATTTTTACTTCTGGGGAGTTTGCCTAAACCAGCTTATTCAGACTTGAGTCACGAAGAATAGTGATATAATAGGCCCCAGGTTAGAGAGGCAACTAATGAACGGTCAGCAAGAATTTTCAAGAATCTGTATCCTTGCTGATGTAGATGAGACCAAACGATTTTCAGCAACATTACAGAAAATACATGTGCTGCCATTTTTTTCCACACCAGGAATGCTACATCATTGCTAGCTCTAATTATTAAAAGAAAGAATTAGCTTAATCGCTTCCCTACCAAACAACTCAGAACAGCTTAAATTCTTACACTGAAACAAGCAATCAAATGCTGGATTCTGTACAGTGTGTTTTCCTTCCTGGGCCCTTTTACTAAGGGCAAGAATTGTGAACAAGAAATGTAATGGGGCAAGATGTGTATAATCAGGAGGCTAAAGAGCTATTCAAGCAGAAGTTCATTACTGTCTCAGAAACAAATGTGTGTGCACTGGCATGTTTGAGAATGTAAGTGAGAATTTTCTAACTGTAAGAAGTCTCGAAAAACCCTTTCAGTGGGTGCAACACAGAGCACAAAACAGCCCAACTACTTTCAAGGTAGAGATGGATACACTTGGGAAGAAGCTTAAATGATAGTCACCCGTGTTACTTGGGGCTTATCAAACCCTACTTCAGCCCTCTGTTCCACATAGCTGTGTTCAAGCTTTTCTTCACAACTGAGAGTCCTGGAAATGAACATTTTAAAATGAATGTCCCTTCAATTATTCACATAATCACATGCTTAGAAGCCAGGCCTTTAAGGAGAGTTATAGTGCAAGACTTCTGATAGTAGCGCAAAAGGCTGCAAATCTAGATCTACAAAAAATAATGAACCTTTGTAATTAAGGAGTACACAGTGAAAATAAAACAGATTAAAAGCCATTTAGAGATAAAAGAACCTTGAGACTGCAGTACTTTAAAGTGCAAAATACTTGGTTTTGTGTTGCTATTGAAAATGAGTATGATCTAGCAGTTAGTTTTGTAGCCTATATAATTTTTATAGAAGACAGAAAGACACTGGTGTGTATTCAAAGAATAAAAACTTGTCTAGCTTCCAGACCAATGAGCAAACTTGCATTGACATCACTGGGGACAGGATTTTTAGCTTTATCCTTATTAATTGCAAATTTTTAATGGCTTTACGTCTGTTTTCACTTCTGTGCTCACTGCTGTATCTAAAGGCTGAAAAAGCCCACATCAGCCTGTGATCTAATCTTTGCATGCCACAATATGAAGCAAACAAATGATTTGCTGGAAATTTATGTTAGAGGTTTTTTCTAACTGATATATAAAATATGGTGCAGCCTGAGCCTCCCTTACGAGACTATTTTATAATGTCATTTAGTCCATTCCAAGGTGTGTGTGTGGAGGCAAGCCTTCAAAGGGCAGTAGAGTATACATTATGTATTTTTTATATATTATATTTAATAGATAATATAAATCTGGATTTAATGGTGTACACAGACAGGAACAAATTTCACCAGGGCAAAGAAATCACTCTCATTTTTTTTTCCTCTTTTTCATTTTTTTTCTTTTTCTTTTTTTTTGGATAGAATTTTAGGAAGATAAAGAACTGATCATTAAATATATTGCCAGATAATCTTTGCTAACACGTAAGTATTGCAACTGTTTCACTGCCAGTATACATATAAAGGGGAAGGGGGGAAAGAGGCACCATGCACAACAGACATGATGATTACAAATCGTTTGTCCTAATGTTTTTGTCATCTACCTTTCCTATAGTGCTTCAGCCCAATCCCACAAAAAAAAAATGTGATGTTATCTGAAGAGTATAGATTCTTTCCAGATTGATTTACCAGATGCCTTCACCACCAAGTCACTTTGAAAGTCTAACTGATAGGTTGGGCTGTATGCAAGTTACTGCTCTGCATGCAGTCCTTTTGCAGCTGATTTTGCTGCCAATGTTATTTTCTGACGGTGAGATTTAGTGCAGCATAGCTGGCTGGCAGTATCTTGTAGGAGATTTTTCTTGCTTGTGGGCTAAGCGAAGGGCAGGGTCCTGCATTCTTGGCAGCTTGTCAAATGCATGAGCTGTTTGGTTTTTGGATTCAACAAGCAGAGTTTTAAATCATCTTTAGCAAAACAAGACACAGAAAAAAGAAAGATCAAAATAGAGCTGAATATTTCATGTCATAATTTTGGCAGCATGTCTAGTCTTCTACATTGAAAACACCAATGAAAAAGGGAATTTTGTGGTTTTCAGTCATGTGACTGAAGCTCCTCGAGTATCCTCACATATTCCAGGACAGATCTCTTATCAACAATTGTTTAGAGAAAACAATCTAGTGTTGAGTATTTGTGTGGGAAGAGCAAAACCACACTAAAATAGAGCTGAATACCAATATACAGTGAGTGGAATGTGACCCTCATCGGAAAGCCAGTAGATATTACTTGAATCTGCAAAATAAAGTTTATGTATTGTTTAAGATATACAGGCCCAGCATTGCCATTTTCTGCAGAGGGGAATTCTGTTGAAAGTAATTGAAAGATCCATCTTACACAACTCCCTGTTTGCACAGACACACACACAACTCTGATTTTTTTCCATCAGTCAACCTTGGAGAAACATAGTTTTGACCAACAAATATTTCCGCAGCAGTTTGGAGAGGGACTATATGGTGGGCCTGGACCTGAGCCAGCTTGTATATGTCTACATATTATGCAATATTAACTTTTTTGTTTTCTGTCCCAATCAGCTTTAGTTAGTAGATAAAACACTAAATAGAGGAGGAGGAAACTGAAGGCCATGCTGTACTACATGCAGTCAGAAGCCTTTCAAACACAGCCTTAAACATAGCTAAAATAGCATAAACTAGTAAATACAAAGGAGTTTCACAGAGAGTTTTGTGCAGCTCCACTGTACAACGTGAGACTGAAGGTATGTCTGGTTGCAGGCATTACTTGCTCTAAAACTGAGACATGAGCTTAGTGCAGACTGCAAAGCTGTTCAGAAGCAGGGTGAATGCTCCTTTTCTGGAGTGTAGACTTCTTTGCCTGTGCTGCTCACGGATTCCAAGCCACCTACTTTACAGGTGCCTTGTGTTTATATGTTCTCAGTCATGTCATTAAGGATATGGGAAGCAGCATTATCACAGAATCATAGTTTGGGTTGGAAGGGACATTTAAAGATCATCTAGTCCAACATGCCATTGTGTAATTTAACACAATTAATCAGGAAGAAAATAGGTAAATAATGCTTCTTTCCTAGTTATTCCTTTTAATCTGGCAGTATTTTACAACATCTTAATACATTTCCTTAAGATAAAAGGCAGCAAAAATAGAAATCAAAAAACTATTGCATCTGGATCTGTTCAGCCTTCAGATTACACGAAGTAGGCAATTCTCTGCACTTGTAGTTGTTAACAATTTCCTATTGTAAGTGAAACTCAGAGGGGTAGCGATGGATTTATAAACCACCTGGGATTCTCAAAACTCCTAGCTTTAGAATAATTGTGACCTCAAAATTTTGGGAGTACCTGGTTTTTCACTGTCCTTCTACTGCTGATTTAGAGGGCCAGCTCTGAGAAGTGAACTCGTTCTTAGGATCAGTTTCATTATTGGGGAAATGTGAATTTTCTTTAAATAAAGGTGAAGAAAGTAGTTGGAAATTGTGTCCCTATATCACAGGAGAGGATGGGGAGCAATAGGTTGCAGAACTGCCTGTGATTTCACCTCATAAAGGATACTGGGAGTAAGCAAAAACACAGAAAAGAGAAAGACTAATGGACGAAGTGGGGTACAGTGAAAAGTGCCAAAAAGAATTTGAGATTGACCTTGAGATGAATATTAAAATGAACAAGAGAAGGTCCATTGACTGTTTAAACTTAAAGAGAATGAGGAGGACACTGTAGTGTCGCCACTACAGACATGATGATGTGGCAAGAAGAGTTAGTTTGGCCTGGAAGCAAAATTAATTTTTAAAATCAGGTCTTGAAAAGACAGTGATGAATGTGAAGATATAGGCAAACTGGCTACTGGGACTGAGAAAAGCAAAACCTGGAACAGGTATAGTGAAAACATTCTCAATGTGGGACATGGACACCCTGTTTTATGACGGGAGATGAGGAGTTCAGTGAACACTATGAGCAGCTTAAGCCAGGCCTGCTGCCCAAAGAGAAGGTCCTGCTTTCCTGCGAGTCTCAACAGCTAATTCCTGCATTGTCTGCTTTCCTGTACCTGCACAGGTGTTTCTGTGGCCACTGAACAAACTGTAGTGATGGAACAATCCAGCTGAAAAACAACCATTATTTTTCCTGGTTGTGGGGAGGACAGAATACTTCTCCAAACCAAAGTACAGTACCAAAACATTCCTGCTTAAAATCTTGGTTGAAGGAGTCTAAAAGAACTGTGCTCTATGATTATATCAGAAGAATAAATAAACATCAGGGAAGGGAAAGTCCTATTTAAACTAAAGAATGATGTTTGTCTAAGAGCAAATGGCTACAACCTGGCCATGAAAGAATTTAAGCAAGAGACTGAACGTTTTCTAACCATCAGAGGAATGAGGTTCTTGAACAGCCGGTGAACTGGAAAGAAAATTATCTCATTTTAAGGTGGTACTGTGCAATTTATGAAGGGAAAGATATAGTGTAGGTGAACTATGTGATAGGGTGCAAGAGGACCACAGGACGCAGCATGCACCTCAAAATTCTTGGCTGGTACCTTGAAGCACATAAAGCACCAAAACTACTGATTGTGTCAGATGTATTTGGTTCAGCAGAGTATCAACATGGGTAGCATTTTGAAGCACAGATGCTTCATTTTGTCTGGATCAGTTCACCCTATATTTAGTTTGCACAGAACATTCAAGGTAGAGTTACTAGTATTTGTGAAAGACGGCTTAAAGTAGCTGATTTTTCCTAGTAAGGAAAATGTTTTGAAGGTAAAATATTTCTTGTTTATGAAAATACTTGCCAGTAGCTCTGCAACTCTTACTTGTAACTTCTTTGCTTCTCTCACTGCTTATGAAACTACACACACAACAGACAATCAGGCCTGGCATTGTATCCTCTCTATGACTTTGGGAAAATTTGTTCTTTAATTCTGCATGCAGTTTCCCTTGACTTTGATTAGGTTTAATTAGACTTTAATCCTCCACGTTCCAGGCAGGTTGGGTTCTAGTTTTACAAATGCTTCTGTTTGACTGTAGGCAGAGCAAATACTGCTTTGACCTTGTTATTTCCTAGTGTCCTTGATTATTATTAGGTAAAGTTAGAAGATTTTACAGGGTGAAAATATGTGAACAGTTCTGCTCCATCTGTATCTCCTTTCTATTTTCTTCATATTTACAGTTTTTTCAAGCAGGGTTACAGTTTGAACATACTTTTTTTGCCTATGCCCATCTCAAAAACATGAGTAGCTTCTATTTGTGACAAGGTTTATTACAGCCCTTGCTGTTCCAGTAAGGTGGAAGTTACCCCTTAGGTCAAAAAGCTACAGCTTCACATGCAAAATAGTAAGAGCATAGGGGCTTCCATGCTGCATTATGCCAAGTTCTCACTGGAGTCTTAATGTAGAGAGATTCATCACACTCATTATTGCGTATTATATGTCCTGCTCTAAACTTCTTTCACAGAGGACATGAAGTCTTTACAACCTTAGCCAGTGTCTAGAGATTTCAAGTTCTGGAGGTCTGTTCAAGTGCTGAAGATCCCCAATATGATGATGAAGGGAGCAGCAGTCCAACACTGGTATGACAGACAGGACACCCATATGGCTTTCCCTGAGTCTTGCATGGTAGAGATGGAGGAAGGCTAATTTTCATGTTGGGTTTAATAGCAGAAGATGTAATAAAGCAAATCTATACCTGCTGTTCTCAAAAGTAAATAGTATTTTTGTCTCACTCCACCTTTCTGTACAACAGCTAGAAAAAAGAAATATTCTATTAGAAAGGGACCAATGGAAGTTGCCTTAAAATTCACTTAGTGGTTCATCCTTTCTTCTGTTGCTGAGGCTGGGATCAGGTTAAATAGCATCAAGATCAGTTGCTTGCTTTCCAGCAGGTATCTGGGTGCATTGTTTTGGTCTTGCTCTTCATTACAAGCATTGGGAGCCTTGAGTAGCAGGAAACAAGACCCAGAGTGGAGCTTTTGCTCCACATTGAAATACCAGAGAGTATCCCTCTGCAGCTGTACTTTTAATTATATAGGAAGGTCCTCTGCCTTTTACGAAATTGAAGAGAAGTCTGGAGACTTCTGGGGACAGGCAGATTAAATTACAGTTATTACCAGGCAGCTATTTCAGGATTACTACCCTCTGAATAGCAAATCCCCTTACCCCCCTGGAACACTAAAAACCCCCAAAAATTTACTTGCCCTTCCAGAAGTCTTCTGGCGTTCAACTTGTAACTTGCAATTTCCAGCCCTTCACCTCAACACTGTCTTCTGCTTTGTAGAAGAAACCTGATCATTACAGTTTCCAGTATGTCAGACTAAGGTCCTGAAGTTAAAAGACACAGATACTCATTTGGTTTCAATAGGTTTTGATGTGTAAATGCTAAAATTGGTTCTTTCATGTGCATGAAAGAGCAGAGGGGTATGCATACCCAAAGCTGTTCATTGGTGGTGTTTTCATGGGGGTGGGTTGCTAAACACTTCCCAGCATAAAAGGTTCTCAAGCCATCTCCACTACATTGCCTAAGATTGGGCTTGCATGACTGCCCAAGCCATGCCAGCACACTGCTGAGAAGGACTTGTCTCCTACATTGGGCTCTGTTCCCTCCTGCCTCAGCTTTCCCATTGTATTCCTACCAAGGCAGTGTATCCTCCCCTTGGGCATCCCACAAGTGGGGTGAGCATCTGTTCTTCAGAAAGTCAGGCAACAGGTTTGCTGTAACCAATATGCTGACGTTTGGTCCCAGTGCTGACCCATTCTACATACTTTTAGTATAGCAGTTAAGAGACAGTGTAGTTAGTCTGGTAGATTAGGAATCAGGTGTCTCTGCTGCAATTTGAACCTTCCATGGTCAAATCCCCTTGTTGACATGTTGTAGGAAACTCCTATTTTTGCATAAAGTTAAATGTCAAAGGAGTTAGGCAGGTGGCCACACACTGGTGAGATTAAGAAGACATATTTAACATTTCCCTCCTTTGCTGAGCACACTCTAGCAAACGTACAAAATTAAACAGAGGTTCTGTGGAAAAACATTATTAGATCCTGTAATTTAAGATGTTATCCATAATGTATATTTAGATTGCTAGTGGCGCTGGAATCTTTCAGTCCAGAACAAAAAAATCTCTTATATGCCATGTATGTGATATAAAAAATATTTATACAGAAAGTAAACACATGACCAGCTGCACTGATGAAGTATATTGACAAATTCTTCTGCCTTTATCTACTACCCACAAGCACAGTTGCCTTCTCACAAACCCAACTCTCCAGGACTTGTAAAATGCCAGAAATCTTCCAACATTTATTTATATTTTAATTCAACGTGCTAGGGAGATTTTTAATTTCCCTACCAAATGGAAGGTTTAACCCAGTCCTCCAGATGTGAAATGCACATTACGTGACAGTAAGCAATAAAATGAGGCACAAACTGAGCCCATCTTCAAAATTAGACATTTCATAGGTACATGGGGCTCTCAATTCTGGCCTGATTCTCTCTAACAAGGCTCTGACTGTCTTGGCCTGTCCAAGCAAGCTCAATATGCAGGTGACTCTTCAGCTGAGCCTGTTCTTAAGTGCAATCACATTTGTTTGTAAGCTATCCGCCCTACCTCTGGCCATTTTTTGTAGGTGTTTTCTTACGCTGTTCCAGAATGTATAATCTGTGGATGAGGGATGTTAGGGTGCATTCCTACCAGTTCCTATTACTATCTGTTTACGAACCGGTTCATGGATTTGTCTAATCCTTGTTTGCACCTACTGATACTGTCTGCCTTTGTAAGTGTGGCAGCAAGTTCCAGAAGCTTAATACCACCATGTAAAAAAATACTTATTTTTATTTGTTCTGAATTTAACTCCTACTAATTTGAGTGTTATCTTGTTATTAGTATTTCAGTCTTTGTTAGTAACAGTTCTGCAGTTGTTGCTGATTGACCACACTTTATCCATCACTTTAATGATTTTGTAAACCTCAATTTAAGCATTTTAGTTCTCCTTTTCTACGCCTCTCCAATTACATTATATACGTCTTGAGCCATGGAGATCAGCACTGAACCCAGCACTCTAGGCATGTGGGGGGCCCATAGCTGTGTAAAGTGGCAGAAGGCTTATGCCCTGTGCTGTGGTATTAGTACCTGTGCTGGTGATGCTCAGTGTCTTGAGATTTTCTGGCAGCTGTTGGTGTCATAGATGACTCCAAAATCTCCTTCCTGAGTTGTGGTTGCCAGTGCTGGGTGTAACCATAGGTTACTAGGTTATCACGCCTATTTATTATGCATGTAGTTAACTGCATTGAGGCTCCTCTGCAGCCAGCTCTCTGTTTTGTGAGATCCTTCTCACAAAAGCCTCTCCAAGAATTTAGTATCACCTCCCACTTGGACTAATTGACAATACCCTCCCATCTTCAGGCCATTGATGGAGATGTTGAATGTAGCTGGTCCTGAAACTGACCTCTGGACACCCCACTACTGCCGCCTCTTTACCCTGAGAAGTGACCTTTGAGTCCTACTTGCTACTTCTTGAGATTTAACCAGCTTTCAGTCCAAAAAAGGCCTTTCCTAAACCTTGCAGCAGCTTAGTTTTTTAATAGCCTTTGATATACATTTTAAATAACCTTTTAATAACCTTATCAAAAGGTTTTGAAAATCCAGATATGCTTTGTGTGCTGGATCACTTTGTTCACATTCATTGTGACTCCCCTGTGGGCCACCACGGGGCTGGTAGATGGGAATCCCTTTTTGCAGAAGCTTTTGTTTCCCATTCTGCTCAGAAAGATACAGAGAGACTGGTTTTGTCCGTGCATCAGCTCTCTGCTATAGTTGTTCTTTGTAATGATACTCACACACCTGCAGTTTCCCACCTGCATACCTTCAGACTCAGGTGAATGCCATTTGGTCCTGGTAACTCTAACAACCAACTTCTCTGTTTGCTTGAAAATAAATCTTTTTCCCTTCCTGTAATCCTCTTAACATTTTCTGTTTCAAACATTATTTCTTATTTAAGGAAATCACTCCCAGTTCTGTGGGAGGGGAGGCTTACGCAAATGTTGCAAACCCTGTAAAATAGTTTTCACTCTCAGGTTGGGCATTCTTTTAAGTGATTTTCAAACACTCCTTCTGCACTTCATCTTTCATGCACCAATTTGTGCTGTGGTAAAAATCATGTGTGACAGACCTAGTGTATTGAAATGTATAATGGGACAGTCCTCTTCAAGTTGGTGGGAATTCTGTCTCCTTAATGGCAAGATCAGGTGCAAGACAACATAAAGTCCCTAACAGAATAGAAGTCTGCTTTTGCCGGTCTTAGCTGAAGAGAAAGTATCTCTGTGGGAAGCAGGTTGGGCTGTGCTTAGCTGTCATGCCTGAGACTTGCCCCACAGTGCTCCCCAGGCTGCACTGCCGTAGATCCCCCTGCCTCACAGGAATACCAAACAGGGCCTTTGTTGGGTGTCTTGGGTACTTCAGCTCCAAAACCCTGCACAACTTCATGGCACGGCACATTCTGACTTGGATCTGAAGTAAATTCCCAGCATTAAGCTGGTTGTTCAAGTAGCTGGAACAGAGAATGAGACTTAACATTTGTTAAGTCCTTTGCATGAGAGAATCTGCCTGGGACATAATCAGCTCCATCTCGTCTTCAGAAAAGTGCTGACCCAGTGGAGTTTTTTCCTTCCTTGTTTTGTTTCTGTACTTTTGGGAGCATGCCCAATTTGTTGACCTTCTGAGAGGTCCCTGCATGAATAAACCATATCATGGGGAACTTTGTGTAGAAAAAAAAGACACCCAAGGACATTCTCCATTGCTGGCCTGAAAACTTACGAGGAGGCTGGGTGCAAGTGACAGTGTCCTTCGAAGGCTGAAATTTGGGTGCTAACTCACATTTAAGTGTACACTCATCTTACCCACATTATATGCCCAGAAATCCTCAGGAGGCAGAACTGAGAACAAAACAGCAGTTCCCATTGCCACATGGCCTGAATCAAGGTCCAGAATGTTTTTGGACACAGAGCTGGAGTTGAATTAGCTGCCTGCCCAGAAAAGGCATCAGCACACACAAACAGTGCCACAAAGGCTGCATTTCCATGCAACTGCAGTCCCACGGCTAGCCTGGGAAAGGGAGGCACGACTGAAAGGCTGGGCACAGGATCACAGTCTTATTGCCTAGGCAGGGGTTTGTCCTCTGCCAGCTTGTGCTGTGGAGGGCCTGAGGCCCTGCTGAACCTTTTGCTCACCTTAATCAGCATTTTTTCTGGCTACAAACTGTCCTTCAGATTTGTAGGTCATATTTGGGATTGTCAAAACCCCTTTGATGACACAGCCTGTGCGTGCATTGGGGATATTTGATCCAGACAGTAAGTGGACAGGAGGGGGGGAGTTGAGAGGCATTAGAAACATTTTGAAGAAATATGTAGGTAATAGAGGGTTAATCTGTTTTTCCCCTGAGTGCCTGGTTTCTTATGGCCAGCGTATGCTCAGCCTGTGCAGTGCCTTGGCAGAACAGCCCAGACCCGCTTCTGCCACAGTCAATATAATCCCTTCCCACTCTGCCTTTACACCCCCTCAAGCATCCCCATTTTTTGAGTTTCACCACCGGAATCTTCTCCAAAGGTTGGTACAGCAGGTTCAAGGCATTTGGAGGCTTGGTTTCCATGGCAGCCGGGCTTCTCTGCTCCCAGACAGCAGCTCTGGAGGAGACAGGAGGGAGAGCAAGAGAAAGTCATTAAATGTGCCAATTAGTATGCAGAGCCAAGGCTGCCATTGCAGGCAGTGCTTGCAAAGGCAGGCAGCAGTAGGGGTGCCCTGGCTGCACAGCAGACTAGGGGAAGATGGAGTCACAGGCAGGAGATGAAGGGCAGCTGCCTCTGGCTGGGGCAGCAAGGAGGGTACCACACCAGGCACATACCTGCTCTCTTACAGATGAGCTCTCCGGCATCATTCACACCCTGAAGCTAAATGTCCCAGAAACAGGGAAGTCCCTAATTTCCTGTTGTGCAGGAACAGGGACAAAAAGTACGCATTCTGAAATTTGTGCATTTGATAGCCAGTCAGATGTGACAGTGACATTCAGCTGGAGAACTGCAGAGAGGGGAAGGAGAAGGAGAACTTAACTCGGATGAAGATACAGTATTTTCTCTGCTGCCACTTAGCTTGTAGCATATGGCAGGACGTGACTTTTAGAAAAGATGCAACTTGAAAACCAGGGTGCATTTTCATAGGAACAGGCAAAAGGGCTCTGCTAGATTCTGGTTGTGATGCTGAGTGACATGCTGCTCCCTCCTGTAGAGCATCCAGTTTCTGTTGGACATAATCTTTTTCTTCATTTCTTGGCCTTTTTTTAGATTTCTCTGTTCTGTTAAAGGGTTGCAATGTTTTGTCCAGGGTTAACACTATTTCAGCAAGAGGTGCATGTTTTTGTGCAGTTGTACAGGAGCTATAAATGTTTTGCAGCGTTTCTGAGTAAACAATGCAATGTGTCACTCAGATTGTTAAAGAGATTAATTCTGTTATGATATAGATGTGCTAAAATATTTAATCTCTAAAACAAAAAATTCTGAGTATCTTAATAGAACACTGACTCGTGCTATTTCAGATTCTGGTGTTCTTTTTAACAACTGCTGATCACTTTATCCCATCATTTCATTTTCCATAGAAAGAATCTGCCTAGAGAAATTTCAGGATTTGCCTATTAATTAGTCATTTTGTTGTTGCTTGTTTTTGTTTAGGCTGTAAGATAATCCATTCCTTTCCCAATGTATGTTTGTACCCTATAGTATGTTTTAGTGCTTTATCTGGGATCCAGTTGTTTTAGAACATGTTTTCTTGATATTGTGTGAAGCTTTCTTTGTTTGTTTGTTTGTTCAGTGGTTTTTTTTCATATTAATCTGTGTAAAACATGCCTTCCCTCAGAGCAGATGTTGAGTATCTGAGTTCTATATGGATCAGTTTTGAGCAGGGGAAGAATTCCTCTAGAAATTCCTCTTGGAACTGATAAAGGAAATAATTTATAGACTGATGGTATTGTATTGAGCTGCTCCTCATGCCCCTGCCAAGCTCTCACTGTGCCAAAAATATGCAGGGCCTGAAACATACTGGGAATCCCCTGGATACGCAGGGGGGTGCCGCTGTCTGCAGGAAGCTACCCTCCAAAAGCATGATGTTTCCTTATACCTCCCAGCCCTCCAGCCGCAGACACCTCTCAAAAATTTTTTTAACAGACATTGGTAGGTCTTTGTTTCACTTCAGAACCAATTTAAAGGATGCATAATATCAACAAGCATGCTGTAGAATGTATGACCTAGGTTGAGTGTCAGTCACATTTTAATTATCTGAGTACATTTTTTTTTAAGTTTCCATTCAAACTGGAATCTTTTTGGAACATCTGGCTGTTTTGTTTTGCTGGAAAACACCATTTTTTTTCTTTTCAAAGTTTCTTGCTCAAAACTGTTCCAAGTATTTTATGAAAATGTTCAGTACTTTTGCCTGATATAGAATCAAAGGCATTTCAAAACATCAATAATTCTTAAAAAGAGCAGAACTTCTTTTTTTGACCACTATGATTTTGTTGAATAGGCTAATAAGGCTACTGTAAGTAGCTGAGGGAGGTGTTCATATAAATCAGTTTGGATTTCTTCAGAAGGAGAAGTTTAAGGGGAGACATTTTCAGTCCAGAAGGAGTAAACAGTGAACTTTTATGCTGCCTTGTTGAGTCTTAGTCTGTTTATCCCATCCTCACACTCCCCCGCTGCTGATACTTCTGAATCACAACCTATTAACGTGACAGTCAAAAGTCAGAGGGATTCCTCTAGCCGTCAGTCCTTAGACTAAATACAGGCATCTCTTCCTTTACAGAGATAATTCTTCTCTCTTCTTCTTTGTATTGGCCATACAGAACAAAAAGGGCTTCATTCCACATGGACTGCTTCTGGATACCATTGCACAATATAAAAATATTATCCATTTCTTTGGAAAAGTAGGAAAAGGTTGGATCCTAGAACCTGCATCACAGCTCATGTTTACAGATGCAACTCTATCTTTCATTAAGTTAGTGCATTTTTCTGTGTCTTTGCATACATAATACCTACTATTCTCATAATTAATATTAACAGTGATAGTATTAACATCAAGTATTAATTTTTCATATATTTAAATATTAACAAACTCGACAATAATAATAACAAGAAGATTTTTCCATGATTATGTCATATTAAAATTAATTATTCTGGAGATTAATTTGTGGCAGATACATTGTAGCAATTGGCATCAATCCCAGTGCTAATAATCAGCAGAAAGTGTATAATAGTTCTTCCCTTGCCCTCCAGCTGAAAGCATCATGAGTGACTTGCACAGCGTGGCCTTGGAATGGCCCCACAGAGGTTAATTTCACCCTTAGTGCTAAAGCATGATCACAGAATCTAAGCCTTGGACAGAAATAATAAAGATATTTACTGGTGCCGAAATTGCCAGTAGTGTATTTCAACTTAGGCTTCTCAGACAACATGGTCATAGATAGTAATGATAAAGGACCATTGGCCCAGTGTTAGACATTGCAGAAGAAATTCCTGGTGCAAATGCAGAATAACCAAAAGCTGTACTTCTGTAAGACAGAATGCAAATGCATTAACCGTTTGGGAGGGAACAAATCCCTGTGGTGGCAGACATAGTTCCAAGACCCCTAGAACTTTGGGGTCAGTCTGCATGGTGGTGCTTTCCCCAAACATCTGCCTGAGTTTCACCTAGGGAAAGCCCGGAGGCTTGCCCCAAGAGGCTGTGCTTCCTGACTCAGAGGAAAGCCCTATTTCTGGTGGTGACAGCTGAAAAGCACAATTTCATCAGGGCTTTCTGACAGCTGCTCACAGCCTGTGAAATCCCCCAGGAGCCAGTGGAAGTTGCCTTGTCTCCTGCCAGTAAAGGCCCATGGGGTCCTGCAGGGCAGTGGAAAGCTGTCTCTGTGTTCTCTTAGAGAACATACCCATTCTGCCTTACTGTCTTATATTCCCTACCCCTCTGTCATGGAGGAAAACCAAATGAACAAGGACACTGCAGTTTCTGTGCCCTATGTGCTAGAGAGGTGAAATGGTATTTATTATTCTTATATAGTGGTCTTTTCAACAGTGTTCATTCTGAATATTGCATTCCTTTCGCTGAAGCAGAAAAGGGTTGAGGCTTCTTGTAACTTGGCAGTGTTTTGACCACAGGTCATATTATGCAGGAGGCTGTTAATGTTACTGAGTATTTACTGAAATAACTGAAAGGCGCATGCAAGATTGAGGCTGAAAGAGTCTTTCCAGACTTCAGCCTATCCATAAGGGGACTGTGCAGTAAGAAAGACAGTTATGTTGGACATAGTGCTCACTGATGACTGCTTGCGTGCTTGCTTGTTGGAGACGTTTTGCAATAGATGGAAGGCTGACTGGTCATCCATTCCTGCATGCCCTGGTCTATGGTTGTGACCATTTTGCTTTTTTCCCAGCTCTTGTTCACCCTCTGTGCTCCTACCATCCCAACACCCTCTTTTCTGTTGTTATTCATGTTGATTCCTTTCCTCATTCCCCAGAGCTAGGCTGTTGAGTTGTTGCTTTGTTTAGTAGATACTTATCCATTAATGTGCTCCCGCTGAGCATAAAGAGGCCCTTATTTGAGTAAGGGCCCACCAGGGACAGTAACCCATATTAGGTTCATTTAACAGAAAGTCCTCCCCTGCTTTCTCTAGAGCCAAGACGGTCTTGGAGGCAGTTAACGTCCTTCTGCCTATAGTGTCAGGCCGGTCACAGGAGGACATGAATGGTCATGTCTGACCTTAAAGAGTAAGAAGTCAGGTTGAATTTTGCTCAGGAATTGTTAGACTTAATTCCTGTCTGATAGAAGCACAGTCTGTATTGGATCACTCTGATACTCATTATGACTTCATAGTCATAGGCAAAGAAATCACATGTAGCATTAATTTTGGGTTTCAAATGGCTGCTTCCCACTTGACTATTTCTCTAGGTCAACAATTCTCACAGAAAACTAGAGCCAGCTATTGCTTTCCAGCAAAGGTGTCATACTGACCATAACAGTGAGATCTCAGTAAGACTTAAATAGCCTTACCAAATTGACTGCAGCACATTTACTGTCATGCTAGAAATATTATCCTATTTAACTAGATGTAAGTAATGTGTCAAAATTAAGTGGGAAACCTTTTGTGGTGGAGTCTTCATGATCTTGCATTAATCCTGTTCCTTCACGACCTAGTTTGTGGTTCTCAGCATCAGAACACCCAATCACTCATACAGGGTTAACTATGTAAACTGTTGAAAAGAATTGAAAAGCAAAATAAACTCGGAACAAATACAAAGTTCAGCAACTTGGAAGACATTAATTTAAAACATTAGTATTCACGTGGAATTGCCATGCTAGCAAGGCACACTCCTTTGCCAGTGTTAACTAGGAATAAGCCAACTGATAAAATGAACAGGAGACTTGTATAACACTTATTTCAGATATCCTGGGAGGCTGGAGCATTCATACAGAATGGGTCTTGCACAATACATGGGCTTCTAAACTCAAAATTATTATGGTAGGAGAAGGATCCTTTCAGGAGGGAACTTGGTGGTGCATCTGCTTTTTGTTAACAAAAGCCTATTAGCAAGACTGAAGTGTCTTGAAGGGGAATTCCTATCTGGCAGAGAGGAAAGGAAAATAAAATGGGGCTGCAGCCTAAGTATAGGGTCAAGGCTAATGGGAACCTCAGAACCAGCCCCTTCCTGTCGGCCACAGTGAACCATAAAATGAAACTATTCTGATGGGTACAAGATCCAGGGATGTTTTCAACGGAAATAACCACAGAGGCCAGGATGCAGGGTTAGGTGAAGGTGACAGCCTAATACATAGAAAGAATAATAGATTTGCCTGGCAAGAAAACAAAGAAAGCTATATACTAAGGCCTGAAGCACATAACATTTTAATAAGAACATCATTGAGTGCATTTGATAATAGTCTGTGTGGATCATCCTAAGCATGTCCAAAGAGTATTATAAAGAAGCATGACTTTAAAAGGAAATGCAGCCTTTATGGAACAATATTTCAGAAGTTTTCATCTGAAGCAGATGAAAAATATTCTGAAGTAGAAAGGCTCACAAACAAGATTAGGGGTATCGTAACCCATTAACCCTCAAGTTAAAGTGCAGCTGCTATGGCAAGCATACTTGCAAGTTTTTACAAGTGGCTAGAAAAAGTGTTATTATGTATGACATATATTGCAAGGTTGTGTAGGAGCCTCATGCAGATCAGGAATTAATTGACCTAGGCATTATGCAAGCATAGGTCAAGAAAACAGTGCCAGCCTAGTTGAAATATGACTTGCTTTAGTACCATATTTTCAGAGACTGATCTGGAAGTCCTAGCCCAAAGTATTCCTGTACTGTTCTAAACACTGGAGCTGTAGACAATCTCGGAAAACACCAAACAAATTGAAATCTGTTGTCTTAAAAATATGAGACATTCATTTCCTGCTTGGCTTATTTTGAATGTCTCCAGGACCTCCTTGAATCTCCTAGAACTCTGGAGTCTGGGAATGCTGCATTTATATTGACAATTGTACAGCTGACCTGCACTTTTAACAATAGAGATCTCAAAAACTGAAATTACTGTCCTAACTACTTGGGTGTAAAATTGCAGCCTGTTTTTGAGAAAATAGGGTGTCTAACCTTTGAGCTCTCATTTTTACTGCAGATCCTACTTATATTTGAGCAGTGAAACTAAAATTATGTCTATGTGTTGAATTTGAATTAACTGTAGTATTACAACAGTGCAGCAAGTAGAGGACTCAGTACTTAACAGGCTGCTTATTCATCCAGAGAGGAAGGTGAGCATGTATGAGGGAGGAACCACCTCCGTGCCTCATGGTTACAGTACAGAGTAGCTTCATCCTGGGAGTAGGTAGAAGATTTTCCAGAATGCACCCTTGGGGCACTGCAGAGGGTGTGAGGGAGAAGCAGGGAGAGCAGGTGTAGTGAGTTTCTTTCCCACCCACCTGTTCTTTGTCCACACACCACTAGTATTTGGTGAAGGATGTGAGGAGTACATTGCACAATCCGTGCTGTCGTGTGGAGATCCATATGTGCTAAAACTTCAGAGAGCCCTTAACTGAAATGCAGCAATGCTGGTGCAGAGTCCTCAATCCTTTCAAAGATCTCTGTGATCTTCCTCTGCTCCCCAGGATCAGCTAGTAACAAGCAGGTTCAACAGGCTTTATGTCAGAAAGCCAGACCTCCACTCTGATGACCTGCCATCAGGGAAGGGATCCACCCAGGGAAATTTTAGGGGACATTTCACACTAGATGGGAACCCTCTGCAAATGCTTCCATGTCAGGAGATTTGCTGCCTCATTTTACAGGCAGGCAGAAAGATGCCTAAGCATCACAGGTGGAATTTACAGTTCAGTGTTCATGTTAAACAAATGCAGTCATGTGAATTCCAAGAGCCATTGTATGCGCAATGCAATATAATGTTTCCGAAATGGAAAATGACAGCGCTAAGGATAGAGACAGGCTGAAAAGAACTAAGGAAAAAACCCAAAACCAAATGCAAAACTAAACCCCAAATTTGTGCCTCCAAGCCCTCTGCTGGTGTAAATTCTTCCAGCCTAAAAATTCAGCCAAGAGCTATAAAATTATTTCATCACTGCTTGGGCTACACTCTGGCTTTTGCGTCCAAGAACAATAGTTTAAGCATTGCTCTTGGAATAATTCAACATATGAATTTGATAAGAACAATTTAGAATTTTGCAAAGTCCATAGGAATGAGTAATTTTTTTCCCCTTTTTCTTTGGTAATAGCAGTTACTAGTATTTTTAATGATCATATTGCGTGTTGTTTGACAGATGCCTCATTTCAGAGCAAATGCCTGTTTCAACTCATAGAAAGATGTCATGGTAAGAGTGAGGAGACAAAAACTAGAATTAATGGAAAGAAAATAACAAAGAATTTTTTTCTGTTCTATTTAGTGAAACTTTTCTCTTGTGTTTTCCAGTTTATGTAAACAAATTATGGCCCGGAGAAACTGAGACACATCAAGACCACAGAAGAGAAGTAAAACGAGTGCAAGCAGTTTGCCATTGCCTGTTTATTAGCATCTGGCTGAGGACCAGTATAATTTAGCCTCTTTCAGGTCCCTGCCAACATGGCTGTTGATCTGCATAGATTCAGATTAGCCTGTTGACACTGTTAGTGTAGAACATTCCCACTGTGGGCACTGAAGACAGATCAGGGTTGTGGTTGTGATCATGCATCTCCCTTGCTCTTTAGGCAAGTAGAGGTAAGTCTTTACAGTAAAGAGCAATTGCTAATGCTCTGAAACAGCAAGATTACTGGTCTTGCTTTGAATTAATGAAACCTTGTTCTGCCTTCTTGATGCTTCTGTCTGGAGAGAGTACATCTCTGAACTCTTTTCAGGCAGTCAATAGTTGACAGATTTGATGTGGCATGACTTGGCCAGCATCATACAGATAGTCTGTGAACAAGCCAAAATAGCTGATGTAAAATGGTTGATTTACCTATTTCCCTTTTGGACTGGTGGTTCAAAACACCCTCTTTCACTCGTGGGAAAGATGTGGGAACTCAGTAGATTTGCCCATACTCTTAGGATTCGTGAAACTAAAAACTACTTATTTTGTTGCCTCACATATGTGTAGCAGTTTGTTAATCTTCGTATTTGTAAGCCATGTGATAAATTAACCACCCAGGGAAATTGGGGAGAGGCTATCTAACAGAATTCAAAGATCGGGAACATCTGAGACATTTCAACTGAAAATTGTACACCGTGCTTCCATGCGGTGTACATTATAGAAACACTTTTGTGACCCACAAGGGAGAAGTAAAGCTACAAACCAAGCTCTGTTGCTCCCCTCTTCTCCTGTGATGTAATTTGACGTGACCGATAGAGCCAGACATGCTATGTTAACCTACAGTAAATTTGAAAAAAAATGTGGTTTTCAGTAAAATAAATATGGGAAAAGGTTGTGATCTCTAGTGGTTGAGAAATAGCTTTCAGACTTGACATCAGGAGTAAAGATTTTCTAGTGAACACAAACTGGCTTAGGCAGTATGATGCTTGGCTTTCAGAGTCTGCCCTCGAGTAACTACCACCTGCAGTTCAGCTAAGCATTTCATCACATTACCCCTCAAACCTCCTATTTAAAAAAGGAAACAGAAGTTAGGGTTTCAACTATGGTACAGACCTGTAGAGGCCAGTTTTCCAATGCATGTTGAAAGTTTTTTTTAAAACCTTGGCCTTGGTAACCCAGATTACTTGAGATTAATATAAAAGTGGAACTTGACATTTTGTAACCTGTTTACTTTGAAAATCAGAAATGTAGTAGCTGTAGTTCATTAATTTTTCATTGCAACATTGTTTTGCTGTTGACTTGGCAACACATTACATGATCACCCCAGAACCTGTGAGGTTTTTAACTTAAGTTGGACCAGCTGCTTGTCTGCTAGTACCTGATGCCTCTCTTCATCCACTGGTACATCCGGCAGACTGTCAGGTGTGGAAACAGTGGTAGAGTACAAGTGATATAGTGATGACTTTTTGCAAAGCAAAACACAGGACTTCTCATGAGCTCAATATTCTAAATTGCAAGTTGTGCTGCTGGATTATCAGTAACTGTATGCTATGGCATAACTTGATATAGCAAATTAGAAGAATACAAGTTGTTTTAGAAAGGAGAGGACATCTGGTTCAATGTGCCAAGTCTTCTCTGATTTATAGCAATCCCATCTCCCTGCTTCTTCACCAAGGTCCTGAATTCCCATCTTCAGGAACGAATCTAGATGTCTACTGAATTCATTGAGATGCACTGTTCAAGCTGGTTTTCCTTTCAATTTACCACAGTATAACCCCCGTTCTTTGGACTTAAATTATCATTTATTGTTTAACACCAGGATTTTTTCTCATTGTAAAGTAAATTAAATTATATCTAAAAGGAATAGGCTTCTTTTTCTTATTCATACACACTTCATCCTGGGGCACTGAAGAGCTGTAATCCATATACTTTTCAGTGCTGCAGATTTCTACTCAGTTAACTTCCCTTCTGTCCCTCTGATAGGGGACATTTCTTTTAATCAGTGATGTGAATCATGTGACCTTCTTCATAGCACTCATCTGATCTTACCTCCAGGGCACTTCATCTTCCTTTATTGGAAGAGTAAGTGCTCTGTAATGCAGTAACTACTACAGTTTATTAATTATCCTCTATATTTGGCTGACCCAATATGATATTGTGTTGTGTAAAACACAACAATAGATATGGTTTCTACATCCTTTCAACTTAGCATTTGAAAAGGTCTTTGGGAGATGCCAAATTGTAAGATACATTAGGTCATTCACCTATTCTAATTCTTCCACGTGGAATCTCCTCTTCATTCCACCCTTTTGGCAGGATTGTTTCTAGCCCTCCATAAGCATTACTGAGAAGTTTGGTAGGGACTGTGTATTGCAATGTGTGGCCCATCTTCATAGGAACATAGGAATAGCTTCTCCAAAGGCCCCTCTACTACAGAATCCTGTCACTGCAAGTACTGCAAGTAACCACTGCCTGCGGAACACTAAGAAAACAGATTGAGCATATATTAATATTTCCCTCAAGTACTCACAGCCTCCAGCTCTGTTCAGCTCAGGCGCTTCCTGGGCCAAAAATGGCATCTCTGTGCTTGATAACCCTTGTCAGATTTTATCCTCCATGAGTGTGTTTAATCACTTTTTGTTCCCAAGTAAGCCTTGGGGGTTGGCAGCATCTTGTGGCAGTGAGTTCCACAAGCAACTGTACATTGTGTGATGGGGTGCCTCTTTTTGTTTGTTGTGAATCTGCCATTTAGAAATTTCATCTGTTGTCATGTGGTTCTTTTGTTATGTGAAACTCTGAGTAATTGGTCGGTCTTAATCTTTTCATACCGTTCATGGTTTCATGGAGACTCATGAGAAGAATTGTATCTCCAGTGACGCAAAGTTGACACACAATATTGAACTGGTGTTGCACCACTGAAGAGATAATTTACAGTGTAATAAATGTTGTTCTAGACATTGTTTCAGTTTTCTGACAAGACCACTGATAGAATTAATTAAGAACTTTAGATATAAGCTCTTTTTGAATACAAATGAAGTAAAGCAGGGTTAAAACTGAAAATGAAAGGACACATCTTTAGCTATTGGCTAATAACCTACTTTATTTC
This sequence comes from Falco rusticolus, assembly GCF_015220075.1. Lineage (NCBI taxonomy): Eukaryota > Metazoa > Chordata > Aves > Falconiformes > Falconidae > Falco > Falco rusticolus. Next base: position 41,460,022 of record NC_051210.1, on the reverse strand, counting down.
ATAATTCACTAACCTCATGCTGGAGTGGTATGGCTTGTTATGACTGTGCAAATAATATATTGCTTTTCTGCAAGTGGACATGGCAGGGCTGATGATACTTTAAGAGGAGACATTGACTTCATGTGCAAGGCCAGGGCATTAAAGAAATGCAAATAACAATTACTGATTTTTTTCTTGCACTGGGAGAAACATTTTCCAATGTTTTATGAGGGGAAAAGAGCAGATGTTTACCAAGAGGGGAGAGGTTTTCAATTTTAGCAATAAGACATGAAAATTTTTGTGGAGAACATTTCTTTGCAGTTATATCATCCTGAGGTGGGGAAACAAGTCAGAAAACCAAAACATAAATAATGAAAACTACCCTGACACGCTTTAATCCCACAAGTACATGGGATGCTTTCTTAGAAGGGAGTGAACGAATGAATCAAAAGGTACAGCTTGGTTCCAGTTTGGCAAACTAAGATCCACTTGCGTTAAAGAGACTGAGTATATATTTGTCATGTGACAGTTAATTGAAGCATATGCTGAACTGTGTTACTTCTTTCAAAGAATACCACCCTGAACTGCAAATGGTCTGAGATCAGCAGGGCTCTGGAGAGATGCAACAGTCAAGCCAGACAGGGCATTGGGCAGGATCAGGGCTGAAATCCGTGCATTAGTCATTCAGGTTTATTGGGCTCGCAAGTAAAAGATTACTTTTATCCTGTTGGCAGAAAAAGCATCGCTAGTCTCTAGTGAATATACAAATTTTGCAATGTCACTCAGTGAGAATCGTGGGAACCTGGGAACGCTGAACAAAAATGAGGAAGTGTGTTTTCCAAGGCTATGCAATTGGTTGCTGTGCTTTTTACTTCATGAAGCTTTTTACTTCAGAGTAATTGACTATTTAAAGCCAAAAATTTAAAAAATAAAAATTAAAAAAAATGAAAAAAGGCTTATGTAATACAAAGCCTGCAAAAGCTGGGGGTTGGATTTGAAGTCCTCTCCAGGAGTGCTGGAGCCTCTCCAAATATGGCCACCAGCATTTAGCAGGAGGAGAGATTGCGTCTTGTTAAGACTGTCCCTGTCCTGCCCTTCGGTCAGCCCCCACAGCACCATACAGTGTGGCTCTGGAGCCCTGAGCCATCCATCATATCCTCAGCACCACAGCCCCCAGTGCTGCTGTGGTAAGACCGGGTTGCAGCTGGCATGCATTGCAAAAGTACGGCCAATCTATTCAGCCCTCCCTCTTCATGGTACAAATGAGTAAAGTATAAGCCTGGTGTGAATTGGTTGAATGGTCATCTTAGCAACATCATTTCTTGTGCTTTTCCCAGCCTGAGGCTTGCATCTTATCTGTGCAGCCCCACATATAGCCTGTTTCTTTACATATCTCTGTAGGTTGGCTTCCTCTGGCTCCACCCACAGCCTCCTGTTCCGAGCTGGAGCACAAGGCTTCATTTGCTTGTTCTTTGTAGGAGAGCATACCCATTTGCCCATGAAGATTGGGCGACAAGGCTTTCTTGAAAAGAGCTTCCCATGGCAGCTGGGCAATAGAAGTTAAAATAGTGTCCAGGGCAGAGTATCAACAGATGCTTTTTAAATTGGCATAGGCAAACTGTAGTGATTCCCTGCCTTTAGCTTGATGACAGGCATTTGAGGGCTCTTTTATATAGCAGTAATATTAATGTGCAGGAAAACTGGGTTTACAGACCCTCAGACAACAGAAATCTACTTCCACAGAACTGCACGCTACAGGCCTGGTTTCCTTCTTAAAAAACAAAGTTTCTGCATTAGACAAGCCTCACCATCTCCTAGTGCCTGTGAAGCAGGATACAGAACATAGGAAGCCAGAAAGTGTACAAACTTCAGCAAGCTCTAGAATTGGATGCCCTGCTTCAGGGCTAAGACATGGTGCTTCTACAGCAATCATTGAAGCTTGACATTTGCAAATAGATGAGAACAATGTTCCAGGTTGCATTGCCTGGCACCTTTCAAAGTGCTAAATTAATTTAGATGAGAGCTGGAAGTGGTGACAAGTGGAATAACATTCTATTATCGAAAGTGCAACATTTCATACCTGGAAAAAATTGCGGTTTCCTGTTGGAAGTGCTGCTTTGGAGAACTTGGTTCACTGCTCTGGCGTAGAAGTCTCCACCCGGTGGACAGTTTTCGCATTGCAGAAACTTTCACCAGGCTTTCTGGTTTAGGTTCTAGCCCAATATTGCTAGTAAAAGCAACTAGTGAATGTAATACAAGGCAACAGCTGGGTTAGGGAGTGCTTGCTTTCGTAAACTGACATTTCGAAGCGTGTACTTAAGTTGCAGAAAGGATCTGTAGAAGTGCAGTTCTAAATAAAAATGCAGCTGCTTTCAGGTAAGTGTCAAGAAAATAGACGCTAATTTGTATCCATTAAATGGTCATTTTTGCAGCAATTTTGCTGCAGTATGGATTTTAAAGTGATAGCATATTATATTAAAACTATTGCTTTTAGACCTGTCATAACCTTAACTAGACTAAAATATAAATGTGTTATTTACCTGCAAACTGTAGTCTGCTTAACACACAACCGTTTTAAAAATGATGTGTAGAAAGCAGCACGGCAGTCACAGCACGCATGGCAGGGACTTTATGCTGCAGAATGTTGATGATATCTGAAAGCTGTGTAATGCTTGTGTTTCTTATTAAAGCATATGCAGAGGGCATCCCTTTGAATCACTGAATACCTTTAAAGTTTGATCAGTGTAGTCATGTTTTCTTTCATTGTTCCTTCTTGGAAAATGCCCCATAGCCTTGCTGGGGGTTTGTCAACAACAGGAAAAAGCACTCCACCTCTCTTCACTGCTATTATGGCATAACTGTGGGTGCTTGGACTCCACACTCCTCCAATAAAGAATGAAAATAAAGCTCACAACTGACTGGCAATCTGTTTCAGGCATCCTGCAAACAGTGGTGTCAAGCCATAGGCTTCAGTTCGAGAAAGCTCTGAAATATGCTTCATTTTAAGCATAAACCAAACACAGCCCTTAATGCTTTTCTGAGCACTGTAGCCACTGATCATTAACAGAGAAGGAAATGTGCATTTAGAAAAAGTGCCTTTGGCCAGGCCCTGACCTGTGCGTGTGATGTGGCTGAACTGAAATCTGAGTTGAAACTGAAGGTGCTTTTCGACCATGAGTAGATGCTCAGCCTGGCACAGGTGACGCTCAGTGTTGCATAGGTATTCTGTCTTCATTGCAATGCTGTCTGGCAAGAAAAGCAGCCCTTATAATGCTTTTATTGATACTTTTTTAAGGCATTACATATTACCGTCAAAAAGGTGATGGGGTGTTGGAAGTAACTTTGCCTAATATGATTGATATTGGCAATGATAGAAATAGTGAGATCTCAGGACTTCTCAGTCCTGGGCAAGTACTCTACCCAGTAAAATCTTCTGCCTTCAGGGACAGAAATGGACACAGCTTCAGGCAAGATGATGTGGGAAGAACAACAAAGACCCCTGTGGCTAGTGCTTATCTGTAAATCGAACTCTTGGTGTCAATACTGATGAGTCAGTCATGCTATTTGCTGCAAAGAGAGGCAGCTACATTTGTGATGTTACAGATCAGTTCGTCACAGAGCCATCATTTGGTGGCAATTTCTCATCATCACTCTAGACGTGTGTCATTCATTTTACTGAATGACATTGGAAACTCATTCCTGCAACAAAACCAGTGCAGTTCTGCAGCAAGGAACCATAAGAAAAGATGATTTGGAGTGCGTGTGGTGGGGTATTTTAATTGCTTTTTCAAAATATCTTGGTGTAAGATGTGACAAATAACAACAAGAAAAAAAAGACACATATTTTATTGTTTATAGCTTTCATAAATTTTTAAGGAATGAGTCAAAGAAATTGCTGAAAAGAACCAGTAGCAGAGGCTATATGATGAGCAGATCTAAGAGCCATTTTAATATTTGATGAGACCAAAAGCTTCTCATCACTAACAATCTTTTAATGGCACTTGCCCTTTGTCTGGCTGTATGTTACTGCATGTTTCTAAAGGACTAACATTTCTGACTTTCTAATGAAATACCTCTCAAGATGGGGGTAAAAGTCATGGTTTGGAGCTGTTTGGTTGCCATGTCAGTTTAGGTTATGATAAGTTGCAAAATGGAAGCTCTGGCTGCATCGCAGCATGTTCATGTGTTACTTCAAACTCCCCACATCATTGAGTGACTTCTCGGTCAAAGATGACTGAAAATACTGATGCACAGAGACTTACAGCCAGTCTGCCTGCCAGAAGAGTAAACTGCAACACAGAGATGAGTGGGACAAATTGATCAAAGCACTTAAAAATGTGTATCCATTCTTTGTCAATGGAGTGCTCTCATGTATGTTTTTAAGTTGGCTGGAAAGCCACAGGAACTGGGTCCCGTTTTCAATGTCTCTGAAACCTGTGCACAGAAACCTGCATTGAGTCAGAAGCAAACCCACAGTGTAGCCAGGGACTGAAGCTGGGAGCCCTGCCTTTCATTTGGCATCCTGACAAAAAATACTCCTCCATTACTTGCATGACATTTCATGTAAGGGGAGAAGAAGAAAAGCCTAGTAATAGACCAAGTCTATGAAAGTTTTAGCATGACACCGTTTTGATGGAGCCAGTAGCAAGCATTGACTTGTGGTGATGCATGGAACACGGCTGACCTCTCACAGATGTAGCTGTGTTTTTGATATGCTGCGCTAATGCTGAATTACTGATAAATAGCTGGAAATTGATATTCTGCACGATTCAGAAATAATTTGAACCGTGACTGAGCTTCTGTTGGATTTTCCTTCCATTTGCTGTTTCAGCAAGAGAACAAGGGCAGTGTTATTTGAATGTAAAGTCCCACAAGGAGAAATGATATTTTGAATTGACAGTGCAAATGTGGTTTCATAACTAAATACACTTTCAGACAGGAAAATGAGAGTTAATAAAAAGTTAGATATCCTTAAAAAAGCTTTCTTTTTTTTTTTTTTTTTTTAACTTCCTTGGAAATATTCAAAGCTGTCTTAATGTAAAAGTAATCAGAATATCATAGAATCACAGAATAGTTTGGGTTGGAAGGGACCTTAAAGATCATCTAGTTCCAACCCCCCTGCCATGGGCAGGGACACCTTCCACTAGCCCAGGTTGCTCAAAGCCCCATCCAGCCTGGCCTTGAATGCTTCCAGGGATAGGGCATCCACAGCTTCTCCAGACAACCTCTTCCTGTGTCTCACCACCCTCACAGTAAGGAATTTCTTCCTGATATCTGATCTAAATCTACCCCCTTTCAGTTTAAAACTATTACCCTTTGTCCTATCACTGCATACCCTTGTAAAAAGTCCCGCTCCAGCTTTCTTGCAGCCTCCCTTTAGGTACTGGCGGGCTCCAATAAGGTCTCCACTGGGTTTTCTTTTCTCTAGGCTGAACAAACCCAGCTGTCTCAGGCTGTCTTTGTTTGAGGGTTGCTCCAGCCCTCTGATCATCTTTGTGGCCCTTCTCTGGACTCACTCCAAGAGGCCCATGTCCTTCATATGTTGGGGGCCCCAGAGCTGAACACAGCACTCCAGGTGGAGTCTCACCAGAGCAGAGCAGAGGGGGAGAATCACCTCCCTTGACCTGCTGGCCACGCTTCTTTTGAAGCAGCCCAGGATACAGTTGGCTTTCTGGGCTGCAAGTGCACATTGTTGGGCCATGTTGAGCTTTTCACCCACCAGCACTCCCAGGTCCTTCTCCTCAGGGCTGCTCCCAATCCATTCTCTACCCAGCCTGTATTGGTACTGCGGATTGCCCTGACCAAGGTGCAGGACCTTGCACTTGGCTTTGTTGAACTTCATGACGTTAGCTCAGGCTCACCTCTCAAGCTTCTCAAGGTCCCTCTGCATGGCATCCCTTCCCTCCAGTGTGTCAACCACACCATACAGCTTGGTGTCATGGGCAAATTTGCTGAGGGTGCACCCGATCCCACTCCCCATGTCACTGACAAAGATGTTAAACAGCACTGGTCCCAGTAGAGATCCCTGTGGAACACCACTCTTCACCAGTCTCCTCTAAGACATTGAGGTGTTGACCACAACTCTTTGAGTGCAACCATCCAGCTAATTCCTTATCCACCAACTGGTCCACCCATCAAATCCATGTCTCTCCTCCAGTTTAAAGACAAGGATGTTGTGCAGGACAATGTCAAAAGCTTTGCAGAATTCCAGGTAGATGACATCGGTCGCTCTTCCCTGATCTGTCAATGCTGTAACCCCATCAGAGAAGGCCACCAAATTTGTCAGGCATGACTTGCCCTTAGTGAAGTCCCATTGGCTGTCACCAATCATGTCTTTATTTTCCATGTGCCTTTGCATAGTTCCCAGGAGGATCTGCTCCATGATCTTGCCAGGCACCGAGATGAGACTGACCAGTCTGTAGTTCCCTGGGCCTTCCTTATTTCCCTTTTTAAAAAAGGGGGTTACATTTCCTCTTTTCTAGTCTGTGGGAACTTCACTGGACTGCCATGACTTCTCAAACATGATGGACAGTGGCTTAGCCACTTCATCCACCAGTTCCCTCAGGACCCGCATCTCCTCAGGTCCCATGGACTAGTGCACCTTCAGGTTCCTTAGTCTCAAACCTGATCTTCTCCTACAGCAGGCAGTCCTTCCTTTTCCCAGTCCCTGCCTTTTCTTTCTGTGGCTTGGATGGTGTGGCTGGAGCACCTGCTGGTGAAGACAGAGGTGAAAAAGTCATTGAGTACCTCAGCCTTCTCCTTGTCCCTGGTAACCAGGTCTGCTGTTTCCTTCTGGAGAGGGCCAACATTTTCCCTAGTCTTCCTTGTAGCACTGGCATACCTATAAAAGCTTTTTTCATTCTCCTTGATGTCCCTGGCCAGATTTAATTCTGTCAAGGCTTTAGCTTTCCTAACCTGATCCTGTCTGCTTGGACAGTTTCTCTATATTCCTCCCAGGCTACCTGTCCTTACTTCCACCTCATGTAAGGCTTCCTTCTTGTGTTTTATTTTGTCCAGGAGCTCCTTGTTTATCCATGCAGGCCTCCTGGTGTTTGTGCCCACCTTCATCTTTGCTGAGGTGCATCGCTGTTGTGCTTGGAAGAGGTGATCCTTGAATATCAACCAGCTTTCTTGCATGCCTCTTCCCTCCCAGGCTCTACCCCATGGTACTCTACCAAACAGATCCCTGAAGAGGCCAAACTCCTGAAGTTCAGGTTAGTGATCTTGCTGCATGCCCTCCTTGCTGCCCTAAGGATCTGAATGCCACCATTTCATGGTCAGTCCAGCCAAGGCTGCCCTTAGGCTTCACTTTCCACACCAGCCTCTCTTTGTTGGTGACAACAAGGTCCAGCACGACAATTCTCCTTGTTGGCTCCTCTAGAAGTTGGAGAAGTAAGTTACCATCAACACATTCCAAGAACCTTCTGGATTGCCTAGGCCCTGGTGTGTTGTCCCTCCAATAGATGTCAGGTTGGTTGAAGTCCCCCATGAGGACCAGGGCTTGTGAAGTTGAGGAGGGTCCTATGTGTCTATAGAGGGCTTCATCCACTCACTCTTTCTGGTTAGGTGGCCTGTAGCAGACCCTCACTATAATGTCACATGTCCCTGCCCTCCCTTTAATCCACCCATAAATTCTTGGTCAGCTCCTCATCATCCCCAGATGGAGCTCCATGCACTCCAGCTGGTTGCTGACATAGAGAGTGATACCCCCTCCTCTTTTCCCCTGCCTGTCCTTCCCAAAGAGCTTGTGTCCTTCCATCCCAAGACTCCAGTGATAAGAGTCATCCCACCATGTCTCTGTGATGCCAGTAAGACCATTCCCCTGCAGGTGTGTGCACATCTCTAACTCCTGTTTATTCCCCAAGCTACATGTGTTTGCACAGAGGCATTTAAGTTGGGCCCCCAATGAACCTGTCTCAACTGCCTGGAGTGCCTGGAATCCCCTTGTGCTGCTCTTCAGGTGCTCTGCTGCTGCCCTGTGATCCCTCTCCGGGCTCTGGGCATCTGATGCTGGCACTGGTACCAAACTGGCTGGAGTGGGATGGACTGAGGTTTCCCTCCCACAGCACCTCTAGTTTAAAGCCCTCTTCACCAGCTTGGCATGTGACCAAAGGTGCTTTTCCCCTTCTCTGTCGGGTGGACCCCATCACCCCCAGCAGACCAGGGTTGTCAGAGAGAGTCCCATGGTCTAAGTAGCCAAACCCCTGGCTGTGGCACCAGTCCCGCAATCAGCTGTTGATTTGCCACGTTTGGCTGCTCCTTTCAAGCACCTTCCATTTGACTGGGAGCACTGAGGAAAAACAACCTGTGCTCCGGAGTCTCTTACTCCCACTCCCAGAGCTCTGTAATCATTTTTGGTGCGCCTTAGACTGCTCCTGGCTGTATCATTGGTGCCCACACGAAACAACAACAGTGGATAATAGTCAGTGAGCTGTATGAGGCTTGGTAGTCTCTTGGTGAGATCCCTGATACAAGCCCCTGGTAAGCAGTACACCTCTCTAGAGAGTGCATGTAGTTGGTTTGCATGGCAAGGTTTTGGTAGCTAGAGTGGCTTCTGTGAGAACCTGCTAGAAGCTTCTCCTATGTTCAATAGAGCCAGTGCCAGCCAGCTCCAAGAGGGACCTGCCACTTGGCCAAGGCCAAGTCCATCAGTGATGGTGGTAGCACCTCTGGAATAATGTATTTAAGAAGGGGGTCAGAGGGTAGGAGGAGCACCTGTGAAACCAATTGCAGCAGAAGAGAGTGAGACTGTGTGACAGCAACAACTGTGCAGACACCAATGTCATTGAAGAAGGGGCAGGAGGTGCTCCAGGCACCAGAGCAGAGTTTCCCCAGCAGCCAGTGGTGAAGCCCACGGTGAGGCAGGCTGTGCTCCTGCAGCCCATGGAGGTTAATGGTGGAGCAGATACCCACCTGCAGCCCATGGAGGGCCCCATGCTGGTGCAAGCGGATGCCCAAAGGAGGTTGTGACCCATGGGAAGCTTGTGCTGATGCAGGTTTGCTGGCGGGACTTACAAACCCACAGAGAGAAGAGCTCACATTGAAGCAGGATTGCTGGCAGAACTTGTGACCCCACAGGGGACCCAGACTTGAGCAGCCTGTGCCTGAAGGGCTGCACCCCGTGGAAGGCACACATGCAGGAGCAGTCTGTGAAGGACTGCAGCCTGTGGGAAGGACTCATGTTGGAGAAGTTAGTTAATGGAGAGCTGTCTCCTGGAGCAGCAGAAGCATGTGAGGAGGAAGGAGTTGCAGAGACAGAATGTGATGAACTGACCATAACCCCCATTCCCCATCCCCCTGCATGGCTCAGGGGGAGGAGGTAGAGAATTTGAGAGTGATGATGAGCCTGGGAAGAAGGGAGTGGTAGCGGGAAGTTGTTAAAAGATTTGGGTTTATTTCTCATTATCCTGCTCTGATCTGAATGGTAATAAATTAAACTAATTCCCCCAAGTCAAGTCTGTTTTGCCCATGACAGTAATTGGTGAGTTATGTCTCCCTGGCCTTATCTCAGCCCATGAGCTTTTAATTATATTTTCTCTCCCCTGACCACTTGAGGAGGGAAGTTACAGAGTGGCTTTGGTGGGCAACTGGCATCCAGCCAAGGTCAAACTACACAGTGCATCAGGTCAGCAGGTGGAAGCCTCCATACCTCTGAGAAGAGAGTTGCCTACTACTATCAACCCTTGCTTTTTCTTAGTTGTGCTGGTTGTTACACAACAGGCAGGTCAGGCTGCCTTGCTCAGCTTCAGCACCCTTCCTGATGTGACAGGTCTCTTGTTTTCAGTTGGCCGAGCAGCAAAGTACTTCTGCAAGGGCACCTCAGGCTCTGGGGGAAGTCTCTTCCTCCTGCAGGTCCTTGATGTTACAGTCTTCCATTCTTCTGCATTATTGGCCCCGTCCCTTCTGTGTGTGGCCATGGGGGAGTTTTTCACTGCCTGGCTGTGGGCTGTGAGTCCACTGCAGACTGCACTTGGGACCAGCTGTCAACTCCTTCTCAGCCTCCCTGATGTTACGCAGCCTTCTCGCCACCTCCTGCAGCTCAGCCACCTGCTGCAGGAGGTCCTCCATCTGGGCACGGTTTTGCAGGCAGGTCTGCTGCCTGTCCCTGCCCCAGGAGAAAGGTGTGGGCACGTCCTGCAGCCCGAGGCCTGCACTGGAGCCTCTGCCTTCAGCAGCTCTGTCTGGGTGGAGGCATCAGCCACCACTGGGGTAGATGGTGCAGACCCTGCAGCCAGAGCTGCAGCCTTGGGTCTGAGACGAGCGCCCACCACTCTGCTGTGAGAGTCGGGTAGGATGAGTGCCCCTGATCTGTGCAGTAGACACAGAGCAGTGCCCGCTGCTGCGTTATATGTACATCAGGTCTCTCACTCGGCCAGTGGAATGCCCCTCCTTGGCAGCAGTGCCCCCCGTGCTGCTGCCACACCATGCCCTGTTTGTCGGCTCTGGTCACAGCACTCCAGCTCGAGGGCGCTCCCTCGGGCTGCCCTTTGTGGCTGCGGGGTATAGCTATATCACAGTATCTCAGCAGTTACGCTATTTTAAAAGTACTTGAGAGTATTTCTTTATTGATGTTATCCAGTCAGAAGGGGATGTATCAGGAACAAAAAATTGTTTAGAAACTGGAAATAAGAGATATATTTTTTTAATTTAAAGTAATGCTAGGAAACCTATTTTTGAGGAAGTATAGCATTTTGGGGAAAACAAAAAATGTTCCAAGGGACTTTCAGAAAGGCATTCCTTTAGTGAAAGACCCCATTCAACGTAAGTTGATTTGGGATAGGGGTCCATATCTTACAAGTTCTTTATTATCAAAAGAATATTATGAAAAGGCTGAATTATTTTTTAAAGCTGTGTAGGACTGGGTGGTTAATGTGGAACAAAATAATTTGATGCATTAACTTTGGAAATTATCAGCAGAAAAGGCCATTGCTTTAATTCACTCAAAATTAGCATACAGATCCTGGTCATACTGTGTCATGCAGCCAGACCACTGTGTCTTCTTGGATTTCAGTTGATGTCGCTGAATTTCTAGGAGAGTCATCAATGCAGATTTCATTTAATGAATCTTTTTTAGTTTACTGAGTGTTAAAATGAAGAGTAAAACTGGGCTAATTTAAAGTGGGTTGGTAGGCTAAATTAATTAATAATTTTATAGACCTTTCTATTCCATGGGTGTGCCAAGTAAATGTTAAAGATGAGTTTGCACTTCAGAAATAATGTATTTAGAGATTCTTTTGAGAAACCTATCATGTTAGTGACTGTTGTTGCAGGGAGAGAAGTTTGGACCATGAATCCCTAGTTCTTAAGAGCTCCTCAGGGTCAATGGTATCAGGTGGGAAAAAAAGGAGCTATGGATTCTCCTTGTTTAATGCCTTGATACTCTTCCTTGTGAGGGTCTGGACAAATTATTTCTGACTCATTTGTTTTTTTTCAGGTTGGGGGTCACACCATGCTGCCCATTCGTTGGATGCCTCCAGAGAGTATCATGTACAGGAAGTTCACCACAGAAAGCGATGTCTGGAGCCTGGGGGTTGTGTTATGGGAAATCTTTACCTACGGCAAACAGCCATGGTATCAGCTCTCAAACAATGAGGTGTGTGTAATACATTCTCAAACTGCTTTGGGAAGGCTGGCACATTAACTCTTGGTGTATCTTCTCTGGACAGCCACAAATTTATTTAGTAAAGGCAACCCCACCCACCCCCAACCCACCCCCGATAGCAGGTATTCATGGTATTGTCATGAACTTTGTGGTTGAATTTCTTCCTTTTCACCATTTTCTCCGCAGTGTGGATGGAGTTGTCCAAGCAGAACTATACCAGTTGGTATTTAGCTTTTTGCTTTGTATAGGATAGTCTGCTCTGGGTATTGGGAAAGACCATGAGGCAATGAGAGGAGCCTAGCTGTCTCCTGAACAGGCGATTTCATTTCCATATCATACATGTCATTGTTGCAAAGTGGTTGTCCAAAACCATTATTGAGCAGATTGAAGTAATCTGGAGATGTCTTGATTTCCAGGCAGTCACAAGTAACCCTTTCCAGAGACTAGCCACAGTGATACTCATAAGTTTAAGGAGGGAAGGAGGGAGAGGCACTGACAGTCTGTGTGAGCAGGGTGAAAACTTGGCCTGCCTCCGAGGTGAGGTGAGATTGATAGGTGGTTAGAAAGAGGAGGTTTAGGATTACTTCCTGGCTACCATTCTCTCATGAGTGGAAGGGGCAGCATGTGTGAACATAACATCAGTAAACCTCTTGCTCCTTGACAACTTACATTACAGTGATTTTTCCAGATCGCATTTGGCTGCTCGTGTGTCTGCCTAGAAATGCAGCCCTTGGCAGAGCTGGCTGGGTGACTGCCACCAGTGAGGCTGCAGTGGCAATTAGCAGTTAACCCTTCCATAGATGACCCCCACGTCATTGATACAGTTGTGCTGATCCTTTCCTTGTGATTTCTCCTAGGTGATTGAGTGCATCACTCAGGGCCGAGTCCTGCAGCGACCTCGCACATGCCCGAAGGAAGTGTATGACTTGATGCTGGGCTGTTGGCAACGGGAACCTCACATGAGGCTCAACATCAAAGAAATCCATTCCCTTCTCCAGAACTTGGCCAAGGCATCTCCAGTCTACTTGGATATTTTAGGCTAAAGTCTCCTAGCATTTCTTCTTGTGGGCTGTGGGGATGAAATGTGTTCAACGGCCGCTGAACTCCATTAAAATGTGTTCTTAACTTTGACAGTATTAATGACAAAGTTGCGGAGAAGCTTTCAAAGGGCAAGCAATGTGCACTTCTCCATCTGTAGACACAGTATTGACTTTTTAGACATTACTGAGATGTATCTGCTTTCTCTCTCTCACTCTATCTCTCTTTCTGTTTCTATTTTTTTTTTCTTTTCTCCTGTCTTTCTTATCAATTTGGCTTCTGCATTATTGTAACTCTGCATAGACAAAGGCCTTAAATACCCGATCTGTTATATCAGCAGACTCTTCAGTTTGCCCACCACAACTAACAATGCCTTGTTGTATTCATGCCTTTGATGTGGATGAAAAAAAGGGAAAAATATATTTGACTCGAACTTTGTGATTTCTGCTGTACAGCTACTGGGAGTTTCTATGGATTCACCTCAATATTTTTTGCTTCAGCATGTGGGTGGAAAAAGAAGACTGGTGTTCTCTACATGAAGCGTGTTCCTTGCGGAGATAAAGCCAGATGGAAAGAAGACAGTGTTGTGTGATACACTATCTGGAGGAACTAGGGGATCAGATGGCATCCAACCCCACAAAAAAACACTGAAACGATTTGATCGAAGGCAAGAGGGGATTTAGCACTTTCCCTGAAGAGTCTTTCTGAGGACTAAAGGGATTGTTCAAGGAGGTGCTTTGCCAGCACTTTTTATTGCCAGACACAAGTGAAAGGGGAAAAGATGCTGCTTTTACTGCACACAATTACTTTACAACATGATAAACTAAACACATGCCCTGATTTTGTCTTCTGGTAGGATACTGTCATGCCACTGGTATAAAAATGTTCTCCAGCTAGTCTTTTTAATAAAGGCTGAAGCTAGGCTTACTAATGTACGGTATTAATTTCAGGTTCACATGTTGAAATTAAGGATTTTGATAAGATAGGACAAGCTATAGGTGCTGAGACAGGTGTATCATATACTGTGCTTGTCCAGCAGTATATTCCTTCCTTCCTCAATCCTTTTTTTTTTTTCCTGAACCATGCAAGCAAAACTGTGCATAGTCGATTAATGCCCTTTGTGCAGAAACTATCACTCATCTTGTAGTACACCCTGGTAGGCATAGCGAACTCATAACAATGTAACTTTTATTTCATTAGAAGGGGCTAATGGAGGACATTAGCCATGTTAAAATGCCTTTACAATGTTACAGATACAATAGGCTGATATAACATCAATAATCTAAAGCACGAAGATCACTAGTTATGTTTGAGCCATGGCAGGGGATAGAGATCTCTAGAGAAAACAAATTACTCTGAGGTTATGGCTTACTATTCAGAGTGCAAAGACCCTGAGCTCAGCACCATGTTTGTATTGGTACTAGTGCTGTCATTACCACCATCCACTCTTTCTTAAATGACTCATTTTTGGTTTGATTGGCATTGTATGTGTACAACATTTGCATGGCCACTGTGTTGATGACAGTTGCATGGGCATACCTGTTATTTTTCGAACTGGAAGTTGATGATTTCAAATTTAGAGTTAGGATTATTTTTAATATGAATTCTTACAATGAAAACCTACCTTACCTATTCTATTCCTCAAGACTTTTGCCTCCCTCTGTGAGGGGGCGTTACTGCAAAAAAGTGATCTTTCTTTCTGTTTTCTCTTTTTGTTATTTCTTATTGATATGAGCCAGATCAAAATAATCCTTCATCTTTGTGTTGGGGATATTTTATTTAATAAATTAAGCGTTTTATTTTTGTAAGTGTTCCCATAGCACATTTAACATATAATTTGCTGGCATATATTATTTATTGAGGCACTTTAAGTTTTTCCTTCAGAAGCTTTTAGAGCTAGCTTATAAAGATTCTGAATATTTTCAAAAGAAAACAGTTCACTGGACACTGATGAAGTTTTACCCTTCTCAATGTCATTGAAAAGGCAGCATTACAAATAAACATGACAGTGTAACTATAAAGCCATACTCAGTATTTCTTTAATAAACTAGATGTTATTTCTTAACCGCTACTGAACTGGGAACACACAAAAAGCCAGAGGAAGATTCCTACAAAATAGGCCTTAAGATTTTATCTAGACTGTCTTGGAAGTTCACACAGAAAGCTAGATAAAGACTGAGCATCCAGTGAAACCCATTCTCTTGAGAACCTGAATGTTGTGTTTTAAAGGAATTTGAAATTGATTTTTGAAACAACAGTGGTGGAAAAGAAAGGTGTCAGAGTCCGCTCTTACTGTGCAATGGGAGGAGGCTGCAGGTGATGGAGGGGGGTGCTGAGTTTCTGCCTGCTGTATTCTGTTGTAGTTTCTTATGAGCTGAAGAAAAAGGCATCTGAGATGCTTCTACTACTGGAAAGCAGGCTCCAGCCTGAAAGCAAACAGGTGGGTTTTGTAAGCACTGAAAGAATGTATACCAAAAAAAACCCCACAAAACCCTGAAAATGTGCTTAGTGGCATCTTCTTTTTGATTTACTAGTGAGACTATTAGAGTCATTTCAGAGAATAAATAGTGTTACAATGCATTGTGCAATAACATAGCAGTATGTTAAACTTCTAAAGGACCAAATGTTCTACAGAGCCACCGGTATGGATAACCTTGACCTATATCATTAATGTTCTTGATAGTGCATAAAATGTGTAATCACAGTAGACAAGCTATAAACTGTAACTATACATAGTTTGTGTTTGTTTATTAAAAGGCGGCTAAGTGTAGCAGAATGATCAGAGAAGAGGAAGAAATATGTTCAAATCACAGTGAAGGGTGAGTATATGTGCATATTCATCATGCTTGCACTGTCAGCTAGGTCGTGTACACTGAGTAAATATGACAATCAGGCTCATTTAAAAAGTTTATGGACTGTGAAGCTATGAACTGATCAGATATATAATATATTATATATGTGTGTTTGCATATGGCATATATACACACACAGAGCATATACATGTATGCCTATGTTGTATTTTATTTATATATGTGCAGACATGCATGCACATTATGTATGGGCTGTGTGTATATGTATAAATTTACATACACCTACATTATTACAAATTATGATTAGAGTGCTACTAATAAATTGATAAAGTCTGCTGAGTAACCAAAATATTTTTTTCTTTTGATATTTCTTTTTCTATGTTTGTAAGATTCAACTTTTTAACTGGTGTGCAGCAGAGGCAGTGCTAGAATGCCAGAGATACAACAACAAGCACTTTTCTTGCCCCAATGATTGCATAAAAACATTTCTTCCGTTCCCATCTCACTTGTTGATTTCTTACAATGAAATGAACAGACAGGGTTCCAAGCTTGGAAAAGGGTTTGGTTTACTGTCATTCCTGGGTTTGTGCTATTGTTGTTTTATTGTCCTAGAATAACAGTGCAACTCCATTAGCATTTTATACTCGTCTGCAGTAACAAAATAATTCCAAGAATGTGCTGGACTATTCAGACTGCAACACGACTTGTAGGACAACGAGAATGCCAAAATTCAGCAGTAATAATAGCAGCATTCGCCACGCTTTGTCCTTCACTCTCAATAGAGCTGCAGAACCCAGAACTGGCCATGGAGAACAGACACTTACAAAGCAGCAGCAACCCATGATGCATGATGGAGTGTACCCTTCTAAAAGGACTTCATACATTTTGATTTGTAAACCAGTATCTCTATATATTGTCTACAGTTAAATAAGTAACTGCCTTTTTTTGTTTGTTTTTTCATGCTATTTCTGTAACAGTTTCCTTCTTTCCCTTTTCTGTTCTTTACTTTTCTCCTTCTTTCCTTCTTTTCTTTTTTCTTTCCTCCCTTTCCCTCTCTGTACTCTTCCCCACCTGAGAGATTTTTTTTGTTGTTGTTGTGGTTGATGTAGACTTTTACAAAACACTTTAAAAATGAATTGAATAACCCAATAGAATTGTTAGGTCACTGGATGACTAAGGTATAATGCATATGTGTTAGAACAAGTCTGTGTCTGAGTTGTTGCAGCCTGTAACTGGATTTCAAATACTGCTATAAAATGTGAGGGAAGGGAGTAGGGAGGGGCTGGGGAATAGGCTGGGGCTTCTAATCAGAGATGGAGGTTTTGATAGCACAGGAAGTTGTATTTTCTTGTTGTGAGGGCTGGGATGAACCACTGCTGCTTTGAATCAAAAGGTCCTTTAGAGCCTTAGTTAAAACACCTTTATTTGGGTGGGGTGGGGGGTGTGCTACATTAATCACAAGTATGAAGAAAAAAAATATCTACATGTTGCAGGGAAAACACTGTGAATTTCACAATAACAACCAAGTGACTATTTTGCCATCTTTTAAACATACATCTCAGGAGAAGAAG
The DNA here is from genome assembly GCF_015220075.1 of Falco rusticolus. NCBI lineage: Eukaryota > Metazoa > Chordata > Aves > Falconiformes > Falconidae > Falco > Falco rusticolus. Next base: position 41,443,022 of record NC_051210.1, on the reverse strand, counting down.
TGGGAAATGATGGGTGTGTTATTTTTCCGTCTATGCATTCTAGACCAGGTCTGTGGGGGTTTTTTGTTTGCTTGTAGAAGGTTTTGGGTGATGACTGGCTGGTATTTTATAAAAACTGACTCCTTTGGGCAAGGACAATAGAAGCTGCTAGTAGTGAGGCCATTTGATTGGAATATGTGCAAAAACAGAGATGAAATCGAATCTTTTCGGAGGCCTGTATCTCACAGCTTCTATGTACCTTTCTGTAACTTAAAGAAAAGCAGCTAAGAATGTTTTATATAGAAGTAATTTAATTCAACATTGATGTTTAATTGAATCACTAATAGAGAGAGAATAAATTAATTAAATATTTGTCCCAGCCCTGCTTTCCACCTATATTTTACGTATATATATATTTCTAGATATCGCTCTCTTTGTCACTTAAGGTAAAGAGGAAGATATCTACATATAAATATAAATCTTTATATTGTCACCAAAATGTGACCTGGTGTGTAGAACTATCTTTCTCCTTTCTTTTTTGTTTTTCTTTTTTTTTCTAATGTGATGTCTCTGTGGAAATATTTAGTGGTTCTTGTTTTGCAGTTTGTTATAACAAGTCATTGCTTTAGAACTTTCATTGCATCTTGGCTGATTTCAAAGTGATGCCTAGGTATCAGTGTTAAAAGTTTTGTTTGTGAATCATGTGACCAGCTTCTCTCAACATGACATGGAAAGTCTCTTGTATTGCAGTGTATTTAATAAAAATGATGTCTTACAATAAACAATGTCATCCAAAAGAAAGGTAAAATTATTGCTTTAAAAAACATAAAAATTTCATGAAGTATTGTGTGCTAATTTCTTTTGTTTGTATGCCTTTTTAAACTCCTTTCTTTTTGAAAAGGATGAACTTAAGGAACAGTTCAGTATGCTTACAAACATGACATATTTGTACTCTAAAACTCTGAATAAAAAGCAGGTCACTGAGCTCATAGTTGATGAAAGAGAAGACCCGTAGTAAAAGGGCAGAGGGTTATCCAATCTGAATGTGATGACAGTCTTTTTTTATTCTTTGTTTTCCAAATGAAGATCCTATTTGAATGCTTGTTCATTTGGGAAGCTATCTTAGCAAATACCTGTTTATCTTCTAGCAGAAACAGACCTTCAGATATTTTCTGGCTTTTGGTAAGTGTTCCTCAAATCACAGCCCCATTAAAAATGTAGTTTGTTCTTTTTAACTCATGAATAACTAGAATGAATATATTGTGAACAAATATACCATTAAATCCAAGTCCTTGAAGAACATAATTAAGATTCAGAATGCAGAGTACTTAGGCATCCAAAGGAAGGTTCAGCAACTTGATTAAAGATCTCTCCACAAGCTATTGATCTAAACCAAGCTGTTCAAGGTTTGAGTAAAACAATATGGGAGCCACTTTATGACTGTGTCTGCTTCCTTCTGCCAAGAGACTTCTCTGAGATTAGACAAGCTGGCTACAAGCATTCAAAAGGTCAAAGGAAAACAATCCACCGAGAAGAAGCCTCAGGATGAAGTTTGTCCAAAGCTATGAAAATCCTGGAACCACAATGAAAAGGTTTGTCAGCAGTTCCTGTTCATCCAGTGACTGAAAACTGCCTTACCTGCTTTCATGAATCTGTATGCCTTCCAGACCGGTGGGTTGCATTGCCATCCTGAAATGAAACACCTCACTGCAGACAACTGATTGCAATACAGTCTGGCAGCAGTGAGACCTGCAGAAACTCCGAGCGCCAAGCTCCTGTACCCACTGCCCTGTGGTCCCAGCAGCAGGGGCGTAACAGCCTGCACGCCATCCCTACCATCCTTTTCCCCAGGGATTTTTAAAGCCAGGAGCACATAGCAGCAGCAGGGACTGGACATTGCCATTTGTCATGGCTGCTTTGTGTCATGAGATATGAAGCCAGATGAGCTAGCAGGGCCCTTGCACACTCTGCATTTTTGCAGCATTGCAACAGGGCATGTTGGTTGTTCCTCTCCTGTGCAGTGCAGCACTCCCCCCCCACCCTAAGAGTACAGCTTGAGCTTCCTCTCCCCAGCATCCCTCCCACCTCCCATAGCTTCTTCCCAGCTCATCGCAAACTTCCCTGTGCCCTTGGGCAGGCAGGAGGTGTTGATACGTTGATACCCTTGCTCATCTGTGGTGGAGGGAGCAAGAGTTTTTGTGTATTTCCCTGCCTTGCCCACCTGGGTGCATGCAACCCAGCAGCGTGCACCATGTCACAGAGCAGAGGCCCAACTTAAAAAGTAATGACTGGTGCCATTTTTATTGCCTTCTGTTCACTGCAACTTTCAGGGTAAAGGCTGTGCAGGGGGCTTTCAGAAGACCTGTTAATGAGGCTGATGAGCTTCCTGATGCTCCAAAATGTGTCAGACTTGGTAGCTTGTTTAAGGTCACTGGTTTCTGCCACAAGGTGCACAACCAGCCAAGCACACTCCTATTTGCTGCTCAGTGACAGCCTTGCAGCAGCCAAAGACCTGTCGGCACATCCTGCATGTTCTTTCTGCATAAAACCCACAGAGAGCTGTGAAATACCTAACAGGCCAGGAAGGGATACGCAACACAAGTCCTGTGCCTGCTTCTGGTGAGGCTCAACAAACTTACTCAATTGATTTAATGATGAAGAAGTCTTTGCACTAAATGCTTCATATAACTGGAGTATCAATCATCTTGCTCACTGTATTATTTTAAAAGTGATTCACAGTGCTCATTGATTACTCCCGTTAGTGTTTTTAATAGCCATAATAATTTATTTTTAAATCAGTGAGAAAATTTATGTTACAAAGAAGAATGATGGCCCTAGAAAGGATGAAAAAAAAATTGGAAGTCATTAGGACAAGGTCAGGCTTGACTCTACTAAAGCAGCTCACAGGTTATCTTACCAAAGCAGCTTATTAACACTTTTCATAAACCATAGGTTCTGACAGGCAAGACTTCATGCAAGAAAGAAAAATATTTGAAGTAATCACCTGAAGAATCACCCAACTCATTTCTATGCTAAGGGCCCTGTGCTTTGAATGCTTGAGGATAGTTTTATCTGCACAACAAGCATGGAGTTCCTTCAGCAACTCCTGCCTTTTGAGAGTTGAAGATTTTAGGGCTTGGGTCTATTTTTATCAGTGATACAATGAAGAATACTAACAAAAAAGACCATAAGCAGAACAAGAGAGGTGTGGGAAAAACAGTTGCTTTACCTTCTTGAGCTGATAGTCACATCATGCAAAAATATGTACCATCACAAATTTTCACAATCATCACAAATGATTTGAGCTAAAACTCAACCTAGATCAGGGATTAATGACACTCAAAAAAGCTTTTGCTTTTTCTGGCGGCAGTCTGTATTAAATATTTTGCAAGGAAAGACGAGATGGACAGGAGAAGATCACAGAGTAAGTGAGAAAACCCTTGTTTAAAATGGGATGTAAATATTAGATGTGTAGTGTCTGACCTTGAAGACAAATAAAACAGACACTTGTTAAATTATATACACATATTTTGAGCACTTCTGATAGAGAAGTTTCTAGGCCTAGTAGTGCTCTGTTATGATACAATGAGTGCTAGTCTTATGGAAGGTCCAGATCTGCACTCTATTATCTTCATTTTTTTTCTTTTTCTTTTTCTTTTTTTTTTTTAAACAGTTCATTTGAATACATAAAAACTATAAAAACTGATAGTGCTGTTCACTGTGTCACAGCACGGGGCAGAGCCAGCTCCAGGTTTAATTAATCTCTTTTTGTCAGCTAGCTCAGTTAGAAATTGTTTGGAATGAAAAAGTAATTTATCGATTAGTGGAGAGTGGGAATATTAACATAGGTAAGTCCCAGGGCAGGCTCCTGCCCAGGGTAAGCCAAGTCCTTCTCTGTAAAGTTGGGGCTGCAACAGGAATGGCAAGGCATTTAGCACCTTCTTGTTCACAGTCTGAAACCAATTTACAACTGGTTTGTGATAGCTGGCCAAAGGGTAAAAAATCTCCTCTCTAGGGCATCTTTTTGTATGCCCTTCTAGCCAGTGCTACCAGCCCTGATCTTGGGTAACATTTAAATTGAAACTTTTTTCTTCCCCAGCAGGCATTATGAGGGCAGAGATTTTTGATTTGGCAGAGGTGATCAACTTCACCCTCAGAGCAGTTTCTTGCTGGTTGGTTTTCACACCTGTAAGTGTACTTTAATATCTGGTGCCCTGATACTACAGAGACAGCAGATACCATGAATATGTGGGAGGGTAGATGAGCAGTATTTATCGTCCATGCAATAGAGAGGAGAGAAAACCTGTAAGTGGGTAGGGAGCCAGCCCAGCCTGCAAAGCTGACAAGAGCTGAACTTGTGGTCTCCAGCCCCTAAGCCAGGGGTCTTCAAACTACAGCCCGCGGGCTGAGTACAGCCCCCCAGGGTCCTCAATCCAGCCCCCGGTATTTACAGACCCCCCCGCCCCCCCCACCGGGGGTTGGGGGGGAAACCAAGCAGCCGCAGATGGCTGCCTGCCGCTGCATCCGCGCGCCGGCCCCCTGGTTGAACAGTTTGAGGACCCCTGCCCTAAGCAGTGCCGAGAGGCCCATGGTATCTAATGAGGAGCAACGCGGGAAAGTCTTCTCAGCATGCTCATGTCTCACCCCCCCCAGAAACAAATGTTTCCCCTCTCATCTCATAGCCCACAGTATGTGAGGGATAGACCAGCTGCAAAATGGGTGTCCCCACAGGGGAGAGCTCAGCCTTGACCCTCAGGCTGAGGCTTTTGGGGAGAGTCCTGGCAAACAGCAAGTTTCTTGTCCCTGAGCGCCTGCATTGACTGGTTTTCTGTATGTCCACTCCTGATGGAGGTGATGGGCATGATTCCCCTTTGCTAAAAGATGCTGTGTCCAATCTGACAATAAGCATATTGTCCATCTGCAATGGGTTGGTGCAGTCCTATGGGATGCTTGTGGGGGTGGCGTGACCTGTCTCCAGTGTGAGCAGGGTGCTTGTGGCTGTGGACAGCCTGCAGCCTGTAATCCTCCTCAGCTCTTTCCTGCAGCCTCTGGAGCATCCCGGGACTGACGCTGGAGAGCAAGAAGGAGAAAGCACACTTCACCGAGGCAGGCAAAGGGCTGAGCATGGGCTTGGACTTAGACAAGTGGGAACAGGCGTTAATCATCGTGACAGGAATCACTTGTCATCCTGTTCATCACCAATACCCCCCACACAGCTGCCCACACTCCCATCTCCATGCATTACCTTGGCATTAGAGCACACAGCCAGCAAGTGGCATGGCTGCAAGTGCTGCAGAGCTGCCCATCTTGGCACAGGCTGGTGCTCGTGACCATGGCACATATCCTCAGGAGTACACTCTCCATTTTGGGTGGACCTGCTGGCTGAGGGGTGCCATTCATTGCCACTTAGGTGGCCCCATGTTGTCTGCCATGCAGAGGCCTGGCGACTGGGCTTGCTCTTGTGTCTTGACCTGTATCTTGAGCTATTTTTTGGGTGCCTTGCACAGCTGCTTGCCTGGCCCCCAGCATGCATCTGGTAGCAGAGAATCAGCTGGATCCCAGTCCTGTGCCAGCAGGGGATGAGCTCCCGGGCCCCAGCCACTCACTTTCTCTGTGAGAGGCACTGTCTAATGTCTCCCTGGCACAGCAGCTGATCAATTACCCAGTGGAGTAACTTAGTGATATTGAGATTGAAACACCAAGGTACCTGTCCTGGTTTTATTGCATCAATTAAATCTGCTCACAAGGGGAGAAACTTGTCCTTGGAGGCACACGCAGTCACATCACCTTTCACTCACACGCCTCATCCAGGTGACCCCCTGGATGGCACCAGCAGTATTTGCACCTGTGTGCCTTGCCCTTGCCAGCTCTGGGTGCACCCTCCTTGGCCCCACATATTCCCACCACTGCTCTTGCTGAAGTCGATTTTGTGAGCCAGCACACAGGTGCATGGACAAACCCACTGCAGCACAGGGCAGGGCGCACAAAGAGGCAGTCCTGTGCTCTTCACACAAGCCACTGGTGCATTTTGCTTTTGCTGCAGATGATCACTAGTTATAAAACCTGCTTTTTGTTCATCAGGTGATTTTTTTACAGCACCTAAGTTAGTCTATTAACAGCACTGCTGACATCCCCATCTATAATTAACATTTCAAGAAAAATCACGGACGGGAACGGCAAGTCTTTAGGATACAAAATTAGGCAAACACATGGATCTCATATCCCCTGCTCCCCTCTCCTACCTCATTCCCAAACATGGGGGTTTTGGCACAGTCTGTCTTCAAGTTCCTCCAAGCTGTTACACAAGAAGGTACCTGTAAACAACCCATTGCAAACTCTGGGTATCTCTTTCTGCTTAAGGGGTTTTCTTGCACTGCTTTATGATTTGTGGAATTATGTTGACAAATGTCATTAGCACGAGTCATTTATAGCAACTCAGGATCTAAAGAGGGTTGGATAAGGGAAAGCAGATGGAGAATAAACACAGTGCCTCCAATACCACAGAGGCCACTGAATAAATATGCACTTTGCTTGGTTAAAATAACGGTTATTGGCAGTAAGTGGTGTTGGGTTTTTTTCACCAGTGGGGGACTAATCACTCTGGCAAGAGCTAGGTGCTTTGCAAGCTGTTCCAGCACTCTTTAGGCTCGCCTTGTGTTGTACAACCAAACTCACTGAATTCCATACTAAACAACCAGGTAGGGATCAGTGAAGTCTGCAATGTCAAACTGATACCACAAGTCACGCTGTTTTCCCAGGGCGTGCAAAATCCTGTTGCGCCATCATACATGCTGCTTAGCGATTATTTTCAGGCTAGATTTGCTGCTAAACACCTACTTCTGAACGTGACTCAGGGCAGGGTTCAAAGATGGCTTTCCCAATCCAGAATGGTACATAAGGCAAATTCAGCTGCCAGCTCTTTTTGGACCAAGTCAGCTTTAAGAAAATCCAAAATGCAGCCAATGGACATGAAAAATTTTAATTTCAAGTCTGTGGCACCAACACACCTAATGTGGGTCTCACCACAATTAGCAGTATACAACTGCAGAGCTGGTGGTGGCAAGGACATAAACCCCAGACCAGCAGAGAGGAAGGGCTGTGTCATGAGCAATGAGGATGTCTCCTGGGACCCTGCCCAGGGATCAAACTCTGCTGTTGTTTTGCTTTTCAGAGGTCAAAACCTGTAGGGCTCAGGGAAGCAGTTGCGTTGAGAAAAGACTTGGGAAGGGATTAGATAGTCTCATGCCAGACTAAGACACCGAACCAGGGCCAGCCCCAAAACCCTAAAATCAATAGTCTGTAGCAGTAACTTGAAATGGTAGCAAACAAAACCAAAACCAAAAAGTAAAGTGAGAACAACAGTAGTAGTGAAAAGCAGCAAAGTGCACCTGGTGTTACATTCATCTTTCCAGCCGTATCACCAATGGCACTGAATAAGGTTGTCTGATCAAGGTAACCCTTCCGTGATGTTATTTTATCTTTAAAACATGCCAGTGATTAAATCTATGGGCAGCTGCCATCTTGGAAACTAATCCAGCACAGATGTGTTGTGTTTTACATTAAAGTCAGTGCCAGCTGCCACCTTGCCTCCTTTCTTGCCCCACAGTCAGTGATTCCCCAGTGAACAGGACACTTGACAAGAGACGGACATGCCAGTTTGTTTCCTAGTGATGCTTTGGTAAAGGTAATGCTGGCAGCCTTCATCTCATTGGCTACCGAAGTTCAGTTTCTGCATCTTCCATTTCTGCTCTGACATAAAGCCTTTGTCAAGAAAGACAAGTTACCATGGCAGTGCCTCTAAAATAGAACAAATCCAACATACATCAATACCTGTACAATAAATACAATAGAGTACTACTTATAATGCATTATTCTGCATTCACTGGGTAGTAATTTGTGCAGAGGGCTGCAACTAACTCCTTTTCATTTAATTATGGGAAAGCAATTCTTCAAATCGGAAATGCTCTGTGCTTGGGAAGGAACAGAGCAGAACCCCCAAGTGATTAAAAAGACAGAGCTCCGGTTGCTAAATTAGAGCTGCTAACGAGATTGTTCTTCATGGAGAGGCTGATCTATCTCCCCCTGACTGTACTGAGCACTGGATCAGGTCCACACTTTCAGAGAAGTGCAGGCTTCTAAGGGGTTTTAACAAGTCTGTGTTTTATTTTGCTGGAGATGATGGTTGGTATTCCTGTTTGCTGCAGGCAGGGGCAAGCATCTCGGCAGGTCAGGACACATGGCTGTAAGCCAGGCAGAGGGAGCTCAGCCAGGTTCCCTTCCTCGAAATGGAAGGTATTCAAAGACAACTAGAAAACCAGCTATATTTACATGAGTGTGAGACCAATGCTATGACATGATGTGTTTCCCACCAAGGCATGGGTCTTCCTGGTCTGGGTTGCACATCACAGTTGTGTCAGGACACCAGGAAAAGCTCACAGAAAATGCCCATCTTTGGATATCTCCTCAAGCAATAGGATAACTGGTCTGCACAGGTGCCTCAGACTGGAGTATATGACCCAGTACGGGGTCTTCCAGCCTTGTTACTCTGTGCTGGGAAGTCTTTGCCTCCCACTTGATTGCCTCTGACAACCCAAGGCTTTCATGTTAGAAATGTTCTTTGCAAGCCAGTCCAGACCAAGCTGTTATTTTGCTACGCTTAGTTGAGCATTATAAATTTTATTTTATTTTATTTTATTTTATTTTATTTTATTTTATTTTATTTTATTTTATTTTATTTTATTTTATTTTATTTTTTAAAGAAGACTTTTTGTATTATGCTTTGGCACTTTTAGAAATCCAGATAACCAGATTTTCTGGTCCAGTGGTTTGCTGTTTTACTTGACACTGAGCAGTAGAAAGTCTGTAATGAGTATCAATGAGGAAACCTTTTCCCTCCCCCCAGAAATAAATCTTAAAACTTCCTGTGATGCAATGGGGAAGACTTGCAACAGGTGAATTTATGTGCAGATGCTCCAACGCCAGTCTAAATTATTCGACTGAACAAGCATGGGGATGTTGTTCAACAAATTTTCTAGTTATTTCTTCATTCCTCATTTAAGCAACGGTTGTGCTGATGTTAACAAACCTGCATAACCTTGTCATCCTGAAGACAGGGCAATTTTCCCAGCAGTACTTTTGAACCCAATTAGTTCTCTTGTATTCACAGTGAATAACATTTACTGTTGCATATGGTACCACTGAATGAGATCTGCATGCCAGTGTTGCAAGGGCCTCTGCCTCTGGCATCTTCACCAATACCTGCCACAGCAGTATGCTTGAGGAAAGATTGTGTTGTCATGTGCTTCCTTCCATTGTTACAACAGTTCATGCAGTTAGTAGTGCAGTTTGGTAGACATTTTTGAACTGCTGCAACATAGTCATGATATTCAATAAAAACACCCCTGATTTATAGAAAGGATTTTAAATAAATCAATATGTGAAAGCAGTATCAGTGATGCTCTTAAATTGTTTCTCAACATCAAGACAATACTATCTTTTACTTGCTAGTGTTAAAAAAAATGCATTATTTCAGAGAAACTTTTAGTCACTTATGCAGTTGTATAACATAGCAAAAAAACAGCAGCTATCTGAAATACAGCAAAACACATACATGCCCTAGGAACAACCAAAACAAGGTTCAACAAAACACAGGTGAATCATTTCAACTGTATGCACAAAAAAATGGAGATAGAAGAATCCATGTTGCCTTTACAATATTTCATAACATGATTTGAACTTACTGGTTACAGACTCTTGTTCTGTATTACAGACTGTCCAGCTCTTAAGGGCAATGTATTTTTTTTTTTAACAACTAAAATGTATTTCTGGTAAAAGTCTTATTACAAGAAACCAGTCATAGTTCAGAAGCAAAGCTGGCTTGCTGTTCCTTAACATTTCTCTGTTGAGATACAGACTTTCTTCAGAACTGATATTCCTAGAAACATATGTACATATCAACAAGAATTCTCTTTTAAAAGTGTAATTGTTACTTTAATTTCTTTCTCTTTCTGGATATGTGGTTACATATACATGTATAAATACTTTTCTTTTTTAATTACCTCTGGTTTTAGCTTCTGTTCTGCACTTTTTCAGACCTCCCTGACTTCTGGAAAAGCTCTGATAGTGGAATTAGGAAGGGCATGGGAGAAAGCTCCATGTAGTGGACACTTCTGGGGACTTTGGATGACTGAGCACTGTGAGGCATACAGTTAGATCTGCAATGGGTGCCATTCAGTAGTTCTATAGAAAAGAGAAACAAGCAAGGCCAGGGAAGTATGGGAGAGAGAAGAAGAGAGGTAGAAAGATTGAATACACAGAAAAGTGTAACTGCATGAAATCTTTACACTTTCATAATTTAAAAAATAAAAATAAAGCACAAAATTGATTGGAGGTATCTTGGTCATGAAAAAAGAAAAACAACATGAACATGATTGGCTTTTCTGCGCTACTTGGGCCATGGACATAAGTAATACAGTACAGGATGAGAAAGAATTTGGTATTAAGACGAAAAACTGCCTACATTGCTGTTTAGTTGTGAAATAGCTGTTTTTATTCTAACAGTGAAAGTTTATTTTGTGTGCTTAGTCTTCAGGAAAAGTGAACCATCCACTGGTGTTTTCTTGTGGTTAAGTGGTGGTCAGGCAGCACCTTAAGTCCTGCCAGAGTTTTTATTTAAGTCAGTGGAAACCTTCCTGTTGATTTCAGAGGGCTTTTAATCTGACTACTGTGAATATGCTTTCACACACCCTATGTCTGCAACAAGCTCCCAATAGTTATAAGGCTTCTGCCAAAGAGAAATACTGAGACGCTTTGGACATAAAAGTATCTCTCTCTCTCTCTAAATCTGAGATAATGACCATTCTATTGCTCAGTTCAACCACCATGTGAACACCACTGTAAGTAGGAATTAATACAAAAAGAATAGAGAAGGAACAGAAAATATTACTGTGTCCCTGAGTAAATCTTTACTTCTTAAATGCTGCATGCATCTCAAAGAGTACTGCATAACTGGAGCCAATTAAAAGGGCCACAAAGAAAATCCAGGTTATGACAGCAGCTATCGTGCAAGATATGCCTCAGTAGCATTCTAAATACAGCCCTAAGTCTTCAGACTTGAGGAGGTTACAGTGAAGAATTGATAAATCCCGAGTGGCATGGTGAAAGTGAGTACAGCATGATTATTCATCCTTTTTTCAGATACAAATGCAGAGAGTCATCAAAAAGAAATAGGAACGTTTTCTGGAGGCAACAAAAGAAGACACCTCTCCACATCTGCAACTTAGCTGTGCAACGTGGCCAGAGTTTCTTGTGGGCACCAGGAATGAAAGTAGGTTCAAAGGTTGCTGGACATATTTGTTATAAGAAAAATCTACCAAGAAAACTTTAAAAACTAAGACATCATCTCTGGCTAGGAAGGTAGCCACAGCAATTGCTTTATAGCCCACATGAGGCTGGGAAAAGATTCTGGCTGTTACGGTGTGTTCCTCCTGCCCTTGCATCCTTCTCCAGGCACATACCACAAGCAGCTCCTGTGTTGGGGAGATCTGTCAGGGTACAACAGCTCTTACCTGATTATTTCTAGGAAGGAGGGGTTGGGATGACTGCAGCCATGGCTTTCATCAGTACAATTTCAGGCAATAAGAGTACCACATTAATTATGAAGTATTATTTGCAATACTAACAGTATTCTTCAATATCATTGGTATCTGACGATATCGTTTCTGAAGTGGAATTAGATTATTTTTTCCTTTAAATGTGTATTTTTAGTGATGAACCAAAAAGAACCAACAATGACATTTCAGGTTGAATAATTAGAATACAATGCTTCTGTAATCATGCCAACTCAATCTCAAACGAAATGTCCTCAGATACAGTAAGTACACAACCTAATTAAAATGGAGTCCATGTTTTTATTTCTTTCTCTCGCTCATAAGCATTCTTTACATTTTAATTATATTTGTATAACTGTTTTCCTATTTTCTACTTGTTTTTCTGATGTGAAAGGTGCTTAGAAGTAACTGGAATCCGTAATTAAAGTGACTGTAGCAGTATGCAAATTACCAAAAAGTGTACACAAAAACAAAGTGATGGAAAAGTCTGTGCTCAGAGACTTTTCAATCATCATCTAGTCATTTTCTCTGAATTATCCAGATATTCAACTCTTATCCCCTAAGCGACTTAAAAAAATATCTCAGCCAGGTGTTCGTTGTACCGATGACAGGTTAAAGTCCTCAGATGGAAGCGACATTAAGTGAATAGTTCCCCTATTAACAGTCAGGCGAAAAAAAAGCTGCACATTGCATGATCTCTGTTCAGATCCCGGTGCTGCTTCGTTAGGGTCCCCCAAACCCCTCAGGCTGCAGGGAGCAGAAAATGGTCTCTGCTCCAGGTGGTACTGTCAGTACCATCCCAGGCTTCTTATACAGTGAACTAATCACATCCCAAAGCTTTCAAAACTGCAGATTATGTGTGGGGAACTGCTTGCTAACATACCATATATGCCTTTATAAATACCTGTCTCCATAGTGTGTAAGATGGGAAAGTGGTGACACTTCTTGGAAGCAATGATGAGGACAGCTCACCATTATCTTCACTTTTGACATTTTAACTAAAACTAAGGCTTCTTTTAAACTCTTGCGTGTTTATTCATGTATTTTGTATGCCACTGAATGTTCATCTTTAAACCAAAATAAACAAAGCACTGGCTTTTCCTGAAAGTTGATGAATCTGGCATAGAAAGAAATATTTAAGACATTAATTCCAAAGTAAGATTATCCTCCAAATGATTTAAAAGATAATGACTTACAGAAATATGAAAGGAAAAGAGCAAAATCTGAAAAAAAAACCAAACCAAAAAAACCCAGACACAAAACCTGCTGCCATTTCTTGGCTGGGTGTTTCTGCCATACAGTACAAACAACAGTGAGTAAAGAGAATACTCATAATTACCTTTAAAAATGAAAATAAATTTAAAAAAATCCAAGTAATAAATAGCAGCCACTTCACTGGTATTTCTGAAGATGTTCTTTGGTTGAGAGCTTCGAGCTGAGGTTTACATTGAGGATGGCTCCTCCTCTGGTGGTGATGATGTTTATCTCAGTGCATCAGACAGAAACAAACACAATTTATAAACAAGCTCCAGATATTTTAGTCTGTAGTGGATCCTAGATTTCTTATTGCGGATAATGTAATTAATAAATAACAGAAGCGAGTGAGGGCAAGTGAGCCTTATGCCGGCAGAGAACATTTTAAAATCATCTATTTACAAGAAATCATTTAAAGGATTGAGTTGACACAGATGAACGGTAAATTCCACTGGTTCTGTCTGCAAAACATGTAGCTTCTTTCTAAGGAAGGTGGAGTCTGGTGTTCATGCAGCCCAATGTTTGTTTCTCTTCAGAAACAGTGTTGAGCAAGAGCACGGCTTATTCTTGATGCTTTTGTGGTCTTCTGTTCTTCTAAACCACCCTTTTGCTTCTCTGTTCACTTGTGTTGAGTTCTGAGTTTGGGAAGGTAAATAAACAGAAAAACACGTGCAAGAGTGCATGAAGGTTTAGAAGAACCGGAGGATGTGGGTGCAGAGGATTGCAGATGGGATAGTCCACTGTAACAGGATGTGCTGGGTGAGTCGGGCAGAAAGGGTGAGAAAACTTAGCAGCCTGGAAAAAACCTACCAGTCATGTCAGAAATTAGGTTTCTGTGAAGAGGAACTTGATTGTCTTAAGTGACTGGGAAGCTGCAGGATGTTTCACACTGTGCAGGTCATTTGTGTTCAGGGCAGCAAGGGATCAAGAGCATTTGTAGCTAGCACTGACAGGCAATCTGACACAGGCATAAGACAACCAGCTTATATGTTCCCTATTTTAAAAAAGCTACCATTCACCCTCTTAAGCTATTTATACAATGACAATACTCTGAATAGGGAGATAATTGTGCTAAGTTTCCTTATGCTGTGCACTACATATACATTACATGCCACCTACATCACATGTAGCAGACAACTAATTCATTCCCATTTGAGCTTGGGAAGCTATAATTCATTCCAAGCACATGAGCATTGACTCCTCTTCCCATAAGCAGAGCTCCATGTAGAAATGCTGCAGGATGGGGTATTGGCTGTAACAACCACTAACAAACAAACAGCTCATAATCTTCAGAGAGCATCCCTAGAAACTTTGATACAGGCACTGTGCTTTTTTAGTACAGTGAAATGGTACTACAGTTCAGGATGGCGCTGCCAGTACAAGTTGAAGCATATCCAAAGATTTCTTTGTCGTTCATACTAAGCCCTGTATACTGGATGGCAAAGGTTCTAGAGCAAAATTACTTAATAACCTGAATTAACGGCTTTTCTAATGCCTGTATCCACAGCACCTAAACCAGAAAAACAGTGACATGCATCTGAAGCTATGAGCAGGACAGCTTATCATTACCTTCACATTTGACACAGTAATTTAAACCAATACTTCTCTTAAACCCTTATATAGTTATTCCTGTGTTTTGTATGCTATCTTTTGTTTTGCTGTATCTATCAATTTGTCTCTCCTAACTATCACCAGAAAATAAGGACAGATTGATGTAGAGACAGAATGACAACAGTAGGAGCAGGGAAACAGGGATGTCATGCACAGCTGCACACCGGTTCTTAGAAAACAATACAATGCAAACATCTGGAACCAGTTAGCACACTGACTCCCAAATCATACTCCGTCTTTTGTCAAAGTGATCACAAAGCTGTCTACAACATTTCCTGCCAATTTTATCTTTTGCCCAGCTCAGAAGTGGCCTAGAGTTCCAAACACTGCTTTGGGGAGAATGGAGGTGAAAGATGCATTGAAAAAAATCAGTGTATTTTCAAAGGTTGTAGTGCTAACTAATTTTTCTTAGATGTCATTCAGCTGTCATAAAAATAATAGTTTAGAACATCGCTGGAAACACTGTGGAAAAAAATGAAACAAAAACTGAGCTGAAGAGAAAATATTAGTGGTAGCTGTAGCAAGTAAAAATTTCCTACTGAAAAATTTGGTACGCTGAGTAAAGAGTACATTTTCCAAAGCAGTAACTGTGTTTTAATCTTTATCTGTTAGCTCCCTCCAATTTTATAAACACCAAGGCTGTCATAGTCTGTGAAATCACCTTCAAGAGGGCAGTGGCCTTCATTAAAATCTCAGTGCTTTGTTCACAGAATCAGAAAAAATCTCACCAAAAAGGCAGAGGTTAATACTAGATTAGCAGAAGCAGCAAGGGTTGCTTGGTAATCTTGAGAGGCCTTCCCTAGACACATTACATAAATTCTTGCCAAGAGCTTTGTTTCCTTTAAAAACAGTTTGAAATAATTTTTTTTCTCTATTTTGGCCTTTTGTTTTTGTTTTTTTCTAGAGACATAGGAACAGCCTGCTGAGTTCATCTGCTTTATGTCATTCAGAAATGTCTCTGTACACAGCAGAGGGAAAGGAACACTGCGAATGGAAAATACTGATTTAAGAAAAGAAGAAAAAATATTCTAAGCATATAGTAATTCCTTTTCAAAATTTGGAAATTATTAAAACCACTAAAAAGAAACTATTTAAAAGAGTAATTAAATCCATAAAACAGACCAGACTGAATTTCTAGTTGCTTTTGTACCATTCACTTAAAAATGGCCTAGTAATTTTCGCAGAGATGTATGATTTTTTTCAGAAGCATAATTCACAACTAAACAAATTTCTTCCTTGCTTAAGTTTTCCCAAAATATCTCAGCTTGATTAATTTCACTCCCTTTTGCGAAAGAGCAAGATTCCATACATCTGGATCCAAGTGCAGGACTATGATTTTCAAAAGGCTTTGAACATTTGTTCGAATCATCCACAGTTTCTGAAATGTGCTGCATTTCCCTAACTAGATTTTGAAAAATTTTACTTTGTTGATGGCAAAGAATATGTTTAAAGAAGATTCAGTTTCTTCTAGTGAAAAGCTTATTGACATTTTAGGGTGCTATTCAGTTGCTACTGCACACGATTCAAAGTGCCCCAAAAAACTTGGAGACAGCTAACATGGTCTTACTTTCCTTCATACCAGCTTTCATACTGTAGGCAGAAGAAAGCAGACCAATACTAGTCTTAGGTCTGTTGTCTCACACTGGTATGGTGCAGAGTGAGTGCCAAAGCCCAAGACCTTTCTTTCTTGTATTGAAGTGTGTTAATTTGTCCAAAACCCAGGGAAGTCCCTAGGAGTATTTGCAATTAGATGACTGGCCTGAAGCCAGGCCTCAAATCATATGAGGCATTAGGAATCAAAAAGCTATTTAAGGATGGTTTTGTGGTTACATTTTATACATGTAAGTATTTTGGAGAGTTTATGGTATCTCACATAAATTTAGAAGTAATTTCCCCCCAGTTATTTCTGAAAGAAAATAACTATTATTTTACTTTTGTTTCATTTTAATACTTTAAATTTTTAATTGCAGTAAATTTTGGCAATTGGGAAAAAAAAAGTGCTTTTTATACCCACACAGAAGCGCGCGCACACACACACACAAAAACATATACACTTATTAAATCCATAAATGCTATTTAAATTTCTCTGCTCCTTTTTGCATTCAGCATGTATTTAACGTAATGGCATGTGAAGGGTAAAGTACCCAGTTATTTTTTTTTTTTAAAGTGAAAGATAATTTATCAGCTGTATTATATGAGCAAATATGTCTGCATGTAATTCTACACTTACAAATACAAGCTAACAGTGACTTTTGTGATCAGCAAACTGCATCAGACTGTGATTTTGGATATAACTAAGTCACCTACTTACTTACATGGAGGGCAAGAAGGAATAATTGTGCTAAATAATTAATTAAGAGGATGAAAGTGTAACAAAGATATCTGAACAACAGGGCAGAATTTCAAGGTCTCCTCTGGAAAAAGTCTGTACTAGTTCTTTTGCTGATTATATTTAGATATAATTTCCAATACATTAGAGAATTTATTATGCCCTTCAAGAGCTGGGAAAGCATCAGTTCAAGCCACTTGGTTTTGAAAGTATTTTAGATATTACCAGGGAGACAATTTTCTTCCTGTCTGATGACATCCTTTTGGCTCCAGTATCAAAATCATTGCATGTTTTTTGTAACCATAAAGCCATATCAGACTGCCTTATCCTTCACAAATGCAAGTTAAACTTCACTTCTGATTAAATTTGAATGAAAGGAGATCACTAATTTCGAACAAACTTGATGGACGTCTGTCTTTGTTGTGATGCCTACAGAAATTTAATCTCTTAACAAGTCAATCACTCCACACAGAAATGCTAATATATGGGAGAGCTTGGCAGGATGAAGATAGAAAGTACTCCCATTGCACAAAGCCCCTGAAGCAAGGAGTAGCCACCTGATGTGCAAAATGATGAGGCTGTTTTTCAAATGAGACAAACAGCCTTACGGCTGAGTGTCTGTCTACCTAAAATACCTATCCTTAGGATATTGTTCCACAGAGGTTCAACAGGGTCCCTTTCAGCATGGAGCTGGAGCAATGCCACGTGGAGGTGCATATGTGGCCCCACAGATGTGGGTACCAGCTCACAGGCTTTCCTGACAATGAGTGGAAAATAAGATCTTTTGATGGATGCACTTTTCAGGGGATAAGCTAGCCAAGACACAGAAATCTCAAACACCAGCTCCAGAAACAAGCAAATAAAAAGCCTGAAAGCTGAGCCCTATGCAACCACTGTATTGTGCTGCTCCTGACTTGTGGGAGGCCGGGTGTGTACCTCTCCCCAGCCACTTACACTGCTCCTACCCCTGAAATTGTCCTGCATGCTACCATTGCAATGAAAATGGAGTAGGAAACTCAGAGCCAGCTCTGGTCCAAACAGGGAGCTAGCTTATTAGGGCAGCTTGTGAAAAATGATTTATGAAGTTTAAGGCCAGGAGGGACCATTAGAACATCTAGTGTGACCTTGTGTACATCACAGGCCATTACATTTTATCTAGTTATGGCTGTATTGTGCTCCATTAACTTCGTTTTATTCATCTGCGCTTTCCTGGCAGGCAGCTAGACTTAAAAGTCAGGACAGGGAGATGGATACTCATCACTTCCCTTGGAAGTGTGTCTAACAGCTTGGATCAAGTAAGGAAAGGTGTGTCCTCAGTTTTCATCTAAATACGTTGGACCTTTTTCCGTATGCTGGCTTTGTTGTGCCTTTCTGTACTAAATTAAATGTCCTGTGAATGTTGCCTGTTTTCCTTCCATCATTGGATTATTCCCTGTTTATTCGCTTCAGTAGTTTTCTGATAAGATAAGCTGAATTTATTATGTTTCTGCCTGAAAAAATGCTCTACTTGTTTCAGCCCTAGTATCAGTTTTGTGTTTCTTTGGTTTTCTTCAGCATCATTTTACAATTGTGCAGGATTCTCCTAGTAGTCAGCTTTGTACTGTACAGAGAGGTAAAATTACCTTAATCTCTTCTCCTATTCACTTCTTCCTTGTTCATACACTCAATGCTCTTATTAACTTTGTTATCACATCAGTGGAATTTCTCATGTTGAATTGCTTTTTGCATTGTCCCCTAATGCCCATTCAGGGCCATTGAGCCCAGGGATATGTTTCCACATGCTCTCAGGACTGCCTGCTTTCTTTGCTCCTAAGCATATAAACTAGCACTTACCATACATTTTGTTTAATAGCCCCAGGACCCTGCTGTATGGATTTTTATTTTTTTATCACTTCATTCCTTTCTGTAGTGAGCAAACTATCAAATTCTATAGGGCCCTCCCATAAATGGCATCTTTCAGCCTCATACCACCTGATGATCACATTGGAAATGAAAGTACTAATGCACCACAAATTAACTCTGAGGTGCCTGAATTCAAGGCCTGTTTGTGTGCTTGGTCATGGCAACCTCAGGCATTTGCAGCTCAAAAGCTTAAGACTGGACATAAAAATTAAGATCTTGCATGTTATTACTATTCTTAGTTTTGAATCCTCCATGTCTGTGAGATCACACTTTCCACACTATTTCCATTGAGACTGAAAACATGCAAAGAAGAAAAAGAGAACAGTTGCTTGTTCATATTAGAATGTAAGACCTTAAAAACAAAACTACCACCGTATTGAATCAGAGACCTTAATGGACTCATAGAAAAAGGTTACTGAAATACTTTCTCTTGAAAGTCACTATATTTTTCAAGCAAATTTAGCAAGGCCAACAAATAAGCAAACAGAGAGAGAGGCACCATGGGATTTCTTTGTTCATGTCAGTTTGTTCATCCTGAACATGAATGCCATGATCCTCCTTTTCTAAGACTACACAGCTCTCCTGTGAAAACAAGAGATGTTGTGGTTTGCGTTTGTATTGGACACAAAGTGGAATTAACAAACTCAGTCAACATCACGTCCCATTGCTATAAAGCTTATTTTATTTAAATGCATATGTGCATATGCCTTTGTTTCACGGAGGTGTACTTAGGCTTTTGAATGCATTGTTGGAAAACAAGAGACAATGTTCACTGAAGCTGGAAAAATCTCATGCTTCATAAATCAAGGAGACAATCTGGCCTTCATTATGGAAAACTCAGGGTGAAATCCTGGCTCCGTTGGCGTCAGTGGAAAAACTCCCATTGACTTTACAGAGGTTTGCTTTGCTTTCTGATATGTCGTTATGTGATTAGTCTATGTGATTAGTCTGCACCTCACATGTTTTCCCAGGTTTAACTTACCAGTCTTCAGTCTGCAAAGCAATTAATTGAGAAAAAAAAATTAATTGAGATGCATCCAAATAATTGTCACCTTCAGTTTCTCTCTTAGGGCTAGTTACAAGCCACACTCCCATACTTGGTAATAAATCCTGATGTTTAGCTAACAGACCACAGGGTAGCATTTCCGGAACTCTTTCATTTCTCAAGATAAATATTTTTGTCCACTCCCACCAAGTTTCTCTTTCACCTCTTTAGGTGATGCGCCTGGAATGGAGGATGCAGGTACAAGGACAGGCTGCCTTCTGCCCCGACATGCAAAGCCTTGGCAACACAGCAGCAGCAGAACAGTTTTATTCTGTGATGGATGAATGCTTTCCTCAGTGTATTGCTCCCAGGACACATCACTGAAAAAAACTCATTATGCCAGATGAAGCAATGGAGTAAGAGTGATTGATGTATGTGCTGTCAACTGAGTAGAGGTACCCACATACTTTGGGTTAAAAAGCACTACTACCAAAGCTCGTTACCTTGAATGCCTCATGGTTATGCACACCTTCTGTGGACTCTCTCAAAGCTTGGTCATACAAAAAACCTGCAAAAATCTTCATGTATGTAAGAAGGAAACCTCTGCCCCCACCCACAACAAAAATATGTTTGGTGAAGAACTTAAGAAAAGTGCTGTGACAGGGAACCACATTTGGACAGTGCACATGAGGGCTGATACTGCCTGATTTCCTGCCACAGAGAAGTACTGGGAAGGGTGGGGAGCAGGGTGCAAGGGAGCAATGCTGCCCTAAGACCTGCTCCTGGTCCCGTGCAGCCTTTCACCACTTTTTTTCCTTGGAAGCTCATTCTTTGACCTCATGATGCCTCCCTATAGGTGCCTGTTTAAGTGAAATGCTACCTGAATAATTAATTAATTATCCTTCTGGATCATCCTGCTTGTTACCTTTGACTTATCAAAAAGAAAAACCAAACCCAAAACATCAAAAGGCAGGCAAATCCTGTCAGGTGGCATAGATTGACACTTCTTTTGTGTTTTCAGCTGCCACTCACAAAGATGGTGCAGAGAAAACACTGCTGATCTCCTGCTGAGCCAGGGATTAAATAGCATATTTGGACACAGGAGATCTGGCCTGAAGTCCAGTCTCAACAACTTTCAGACCTTGGACTACAGACAAGTGCAAAGCCTATAATATTCTCACTGCATGCAAACCCTGCATGTCCTTGTGATTTTTAAGTCCAAACCCAAAACAAAGCATTTTTGTGCTTCCAGAAATGTTTCTTTATTTTCTTTTTCTTCAGCCAGCACTGCTCAACAAAACAGACATTTCACAAGTCACTTTGGTTGATCCAAGTTAATCTGTGCAGTGCTATGTGAGGCAGACCAGTGGCCAAATCTCCAGTTGGTATCAATCACTGACCCTCCATTTAAGTCAGGAGCTAATGGGGGCAGATATCAGCTTTATAGTCTGATTCCTGCTATTTCTCGTGGTCCTATTTGCACATGCCAAGTGGGTACCATAGGGCAGAACAAACACAGCCTCAGACTTATTTTTCTGTGGGCAGTAGCTCTGTGCGGGAAAATGCAGAGACAGGCCAGGCACAGACTTTCACTTCTGTTGTCCAAAAGTGGAGTGCAAGCTCTTTTTCCTGGCTACACTTAAATGTTAAAAGAGGACAGAGACTAAACCTAAAATGATCCAAGACACACATATCTCATTGCAGCTGCCAGATTCTCCTGGGATCCTCCAGCAGTCCTAATCTACAGAAGTCTAGGGCTGCCACTATCTAGAGGACAGTTTCACTTATACTTACAAAGGGTTGCTCAAAGTTCAGCCCTTTATAAATATTTCAATAAGAGATACATATTAAGATGCTGCTTATAATGACTGGGAGTAGTTAACTCTGTGTTGCTAAAAATCCATGGGGACCCTTCCTCTGACACCTTCAGTGTGATCAAGCCTGGCCTCCTGTACAAGGCTGGAAAGCATTAAAGTCAAGGGGACAAATGGGCTGGTAGAAGGACCTGGAGCAGCCATGAGCTGTGCATGTGTGTGTGCGCACGCAGACAGAGGGACACCGGCAGTGCGGGCCAGGGGGCTGCCTTCCCAGCATCAACTCTCATCTATGCGGGTATGACAAAATCTGGCCCTGAGCCTTTGCAGATATTTGGTTATAATCAGGAGCCCATTAGCAGTGAAACTATTAATCTTCTCATAGACATTTAGAGAATAAACCACAAACAGCACAGCAACAGCCAGTAGGGATGAAGCATTAAAAGGTGGTCTGTCTGTCAGAGCCCAGTGTGAAACAACAGCTGCAGTGTTCGCTGAAGAGCAGTGAGCTCTTATCCCTGCACCCCCCTGGCTCCCAGCATGGACGAGGTTAGAAAGTGAAATGTGACCTGCTGGGCAGACCTGATCTTGCAAATGTGCACAGCCCATTTGGCTGCAGGGGAACTGAAGAAGCCGGTCTGGCCAGGCTTGGACAAGAGACCTTCAAAAAGACTCAATTGTGGGTACAAGGTTGGGTCAGCCTTGATTAGGCTGTTGAGGGTCTGTTCCTGATGCATGTGATGTAAATTAATTAGCTTTCGTCCTTTATGAGAAATTCACCATGGAAGAAGAGTTTTTCTAGGGTATGGCTCTTTTTGAGGAGCACAAGAAGACCTGTTCAGCAAAAGCACCATTAACCAGTACACTTCTGATTTTTCTCTTTGATTCCTTTTAAATATTATTCACTGATGTTGTCAAGGCATCATGTGGTCATTTGGAGGCTACCTGGGAAAGCAGGAATTAGCATCTAACATCACTAAGGTGCTGGTGTCCTCATCCTATCTGAGCAATCTCTGTGATCAGGTGGCTTGACTTCCCCTTCCCATTACACCATCTCTGGCAGACAGAAAGTAACTGCCTCTAGTCCTAGCCCTAAGTCAGTCAAAGAGGAACTGTGAATAAAGTAAAGAAGGCAAAGTCTCAGAATCCAACAAGCTGAAAATATTGATGACTTCCTCTAGTTTCAGCAGAATTAGCAAAAGATGGGCTTTTTGTCCCTCTCTATAATTGCAGGGTGTCTTTACTTCTCATAGCTTTGTCCTTGCCAGTGGGAGAGGTCACAAAGACTGACCCCCTGCCAGTATTACTTAGGAGGATGGATATTTTCATCGGGTAAAGAGGAAATCATAGGTCAGTGATTTTTGCTTACCTCACTGTCTCTGAAAGTTTGCCCCACTGGCAAAATTTCAGCTTCATGTAAAGTAGGATGGGCTCCTGCTTGTTGAATCCGTATTTCTTCATAAAGCAGTGGTTGGGTCTTCAGGGTCATGGGAGGTGTGTGTCAAGATGTAGCTGCACCTTGAAATGCACCAGAAGAGAGTTGCACAAGTCAGGTAAGGTAGGGGTGCGCTGATTAACAGGGACAGAAAAATCTGTCCTAAAACTAAGGCAAACACTGACTGTGGCCTGTACTCATCTCCATCTTACTCCTGCCACAAAGGCAAAAGAAATGAGGTTTCTGTAGAACTGTTGAGGTTTTAGATGTCAGACAGTAAGTACTGTACAAAGGAAAAACTTGCTGTAAAAGAAAACTGAGGGCATTGATGATTTGTAACAGCCACCTCCTGTTTGCTTAAACTGTGATGGTACACAAGCCCACACCTACACCACAGCTAATTAGACTCCAATCTTTCTTTCTGGATATGAAAAGACTACACATACACAGAGGGTAACTAATTAATTATCCAGACCACTGGTATCCAAGATACAGTCTATGAAGATTAATATTTGTGTTTTCCCTTAGAGTGAGAGATAGCGGCCTTAAATAAATTGCACTGAATTGCAGTAATGCACATTGAGAATAAATCAGTTTGTTATTTCATTTCCAGCCATATTATATAACCTCCAGCTACCTATGGTGATTTCCACAGCTGGCAGAATACAGTTATTACCCTGGCTATGTACTGAAGTTGGTTCAACACAGCAGTAAAGACTACTGCAACACCAGTGGCTTCTGCCCTCTGAACTTCTCCCCTCCTTTCCCCAACAAACCCAGCACCAGCAGCTGTGGGAGATGAAGCAGCAGTACTTGAAAAGGTCCATCTGCCTTCCTCATGCCCAATTTTGACCCCTGGAGACAATGTGTTTTCTCTGACAGTGGGCAACAGTAGCTGTGAGTGAAGCGGTGGGATGGAGGGAGGGTTCCTGCAGCAAACTGGTCCACGTGCAGGCTGCCCCATCCTAACAAATTCCCACCTGCTCTCAGCTGAGCAAGTCAGACTCATGGAGTCCGACATCAGTGTGACGTGACAAAACCACAATGTCCCTGAGGTCAAATCAGCAAGAACGGAATTTCTCAGTGTTTGCCGCTCATTAGTGATGGTTGCTGCTTGACAGCAGTCTTTCCAGTGTATGAAGTGGCTATGCAGGCAAATGCTAAAGAAGGCGGTAAGGCCTATAACTCACAGAGAAGTAAGTCAAAATAAAATAAAATTAATAAAAATAAAAAAAAGAAGAAGAAAAGAAAAAGAAAAAAGAAAATTAAGGCTGGCTTTTTTGTGACAAATAGTCACAAGAATAAGTAAAAGCTGTATTTGCAAAATATCTCTATAAACATCTTTCTTTATGTTTTGGGTTTTGTTTTTGCTCTTGTGCACACAAATAAGACTGTATCTGAACTGCCCTAAAATTAAAAATTTCCTGGCTGCTGAGCAGCTGGTAAATATGGCTGTTACCATTACAGGCTCCTCAGCAGCTGGGCCAGACCATGACCCTGGGCTGAGCAGCACAGAGCTTCCCCAGTATCCCTAGCTGGAGAAGGTCTGGGGACAGCACAAGTTACACATGCAGGCAGCCTGATCTTGGGGCAGGGAATGCAAAAGATGTGAGCTATGTCATGCACAATTCAGCTGACGGTGAGGTCAAAGATACCAGGATGCACTGTTGTAACACTGAAATCAGGTGCCAAAGCATGCATAAGGCAATGTGTGCATTTAATTGCATACACAGAGTGCAGCCTGAAATGAAATAACTTTGAAACGCATGCCCTTTTAGGAAAAGTGCTCCATCAATCTGCTTTCAGATTGAAAATTGCATCTAGCACATTATCTGTAGTCATTGGCCATCTTAGTGTTGGCCCAGAGGTTGCCTGAATGAGTAGGACTGGGAGAGCTTATGTTAACAAGAATTTCTAGGTGTATTTTTGCCAGTTTGAAAAGAAAAAAAAGAGTATGAGTGGCACACTGCAAGTGAAAATGGGACCATGCTGCAGTTATCTTTTAGTTTAAATACTTTTGAAAATAGTCTGTATGTGTGGTTTTTTTCTTGGTGCTGTGTTGTTGGGGTTTTTTTTTAGGGTTTTTTTGGTTGGTTAGTTGGTTTGGTTTGGTTTAATCTTATAAACTGTAAAGTTGTTTATTTACAGCTCTTTGTTGGTTTCTGACTTGAGTGTTTTATGTGCTCGTGCCTCCTTATGGAAAATTACAAACAGGTGAAGTGACGGACACTCATTGTACTGATCCTTAACAGAGCCTGGAACATGATGTTTCAGGATGTTACAGAAATGATCAGATCTGCAGGGCAAGCAGTAATAGGCAACACTATTCCTCTAAGCACACATTGAAAAAAATATCTGTAACACTGAAGCAGAACTTCACTACCCTTCTATGCTTGCATCTTATCTTATATAGCCACTATACATTTAATTCTTTTGTTTGGGACTTTTCAAAGGGGGTATGGGAATACAACTGTGTGTTTATATGTATACACATACTCTTACATATAGAGAGTTGTTGAAATATTTTGGATGTACATGTCTGGCTTATCGGCTGTCACATGCACTTGTTGATTTTATTAGCAGAGCCAGACAAACCGGAAAAAAAAAATCCAATCTGGTATCTTCTCTACAGATCCATCACTCCATCATAAGATAGAGAAAAATTTGGTGTCAAAATATTTTTTGACCTTGGACCTCTGGGACCTCTGCATACTGTGTAGAAAGCATGAAAAAGGATGAATAATAGATGTTTGGTCAGGTAGTTACATATATTGATTAGAATCTTTTATTGCTTGTCTTCAGGGCTAGTTTAGTGGCACTAGTTTGTGAGACAGTAAGGAACATTTTCATTTTGCCAGAGAAATTTCTGATTGCTTGCAAGCTGTGGGAAGAATCAAAATAATAAAAGTTCCTTCAGTCAGTATTGATTTTTGGTTCTTTACAGAAGGAACTTTGGGCCATAATGTCAAGATAATTAAGAAATTGGCCATACTAGTGAGTACCAAAATCCTTTCTGACACCTCCACTGGGTACCAGGGTTCTGCTACAGATACTTAGCTACATTTTACAAATCTCTCCATGTATCTTCTCTCGTGTTTGTACAGAATCTACTGCTAATGGCAGAAAAGGTATTCTTAACACCAAATTATTAAAATATCAGATTGCACAGCCATTACTGAGGCATTCATTAATTGCTCTGTTCAAAAGAAGCATTTTACTTACCTTGAAAACTCTGAAATATTTCTAATATAGTCAGAAGTATATGAAATTTAGCTAGATGGTATTTATCTAAGAATGCATCAACAAATCTTTTGTACAGTGTTATCCTTCCAGACTTCTGATTTAGGCAGCATCAGGTAAGCTTTACGTTTGTGTTATTCTCTCCTAGTTTTTTCCCCCTCTTCATTGTCATGGAGAGATAAGGAAATAATATTCAGGATAAATAACATAAAATCATTGTTCCTTGTCTCTCACTCCTACCAAATTTCTAGGCTTCTACCCATAAACTAACTTGCAAGCTCCCACTGCAAAAGCAGCATGTGCCTCAAATCAACCAATTCCCGAAAAAGTTGGTGTTTAAATGTCTAATAGATTCATAGGACAAAAGGGCTTTTTTTCATGCATTGTCTAGTGTAGGTGAGTAAACAAGGTTTCTAATGTTGCACAGAGCATGCTCAATGGCCCATGATCAACCTCTTAGAAATGTTTCAAACAGCACCTTAAAAACCCCATGTATGGGAAAATCCAATGGTACGCTCTTTCACTGGTAACCACCCTTGATGTTGAAAACATGACTGATTTTCAGTTTGCTTTTTTTTTTCCATCAACTTCCACAACTGGATTTTGATCTGCTTCTGTCTTACCATTAGAGTCATGAGGATTGTCATACACTGCTGTGTAAGACACAGTGGTGTGCTTGAACAAAAGAAGTGGAAAGCACCAGTACTAGTGTGTGTTTCCTGTGCAGGTTAATATGTCTCCCAATCTATCCCCAGTATGAGGTAACCACATAACTTTATACAATTTATTCATTCTCATCTTCTCCTCAATTTCCAGAAATAGGTGTTCCCAGCTTAGCTTAAATGGTAGTTCCTCTTATTAAAAGCAAGAAGTTTGCTTTGATCTTCCACTACTTAAGCATAATTGTGTCTAGACAGCCTTCCAACTAGCTTGTCCAATTTATAAATGGACAAAGAAGGTACATGCTACATGTTTTTAAGGATAAATAGACCAATATTTAAAAAGCACTAAGAACCCTTTCACTCAATATGTTCCCAGAACACTGCACTATTTCCAATTATCCTGCTTTTCTTCAAACCTAGAAACAACAAATGAATAACAGATGTCAACTTCTATTGAAGGCTACTCACTGAATGGTAGTTACTCTTGCTTATTGGAAACCCTTTTAGAATTATTTCCCTTTCTTTCTGTTACCATGACAATATTTGGCCTAATCCCATGGCTTTTTTTCACATCTAAGAACACCGTGTAGGCAAGTGGAATTATCATTAAAATTAATCCTATTCAACACTGATAATGAATGTCTTAACTGGGTCCTTGTTTGTAAGTGTTACATTCCTAATATGATTCCTTCAGGAAAGATAGTATGGAAAACACAAACCCTTAACTTCCTTTGATTATAAATAGTTGATTATACCCTGGCTGTGCTAGGCGATGCATCACAATGCTATGAAAATACTGTCTTGTTCTGTTGAGAATGTTCTGCTGTGCTACAATGGGACAAAGCTACCATGACACACTCCACCTTCTTTGTGAATGTGTAAAGATTAGCCTCCAAATTTATCTAGATTTCAAAAAATCTATACAACTCATCTTGTGCTAAAAAAGATTGTCTTCTAGATCTGACTTCTTTTCAAAACACCTCTAATACTGAAAGTACATTAATTTCTGAATGTAAATGTTAACACATAGATGTCTACCTAATCTACCCATAAACCCCCTCCACTCCCCTTCCCCATATCCCTGTGGGCTGAACTGTAGTCCATGAAAAAATATGCTTCTTAAACCCTTATGCAATAGAGCAACCAATGTGGGGAAGAAGTACGTGCTCTAAGTGGAATGATAGCTGTAGGAAATTTTTCTTAGTTTTCCTTTTGGATGATAGCAAAAAATCAGTTACATTATTCGAGGTCATTTACACATGTAGAAATCACTGGTGTGGGTATCCAGTATAGGGGCCTGTAGTATAATCAACGTAAGTTTATTTTAAAAAAGCACATGTAAAGCTAGCTTGATATCTTTTCTGCTGTGGTTACAGGTTTGACTGATAAAGGTAATGGTGTTAACGTAACATATTTAGACTTCTGTAAAACATTTGGTCTCATACCATGTGACATGTCGATTAAGAAATTAGAATAACACAAAATCAACATGGCCCACAGTAAGTGGATTAAAAGCTGGCTATACTGTTTATTAATGACTTGGAGGGAAAAAGAAAATATTTGCCAACAGAGACAGCAGATGGCACAAGTATCGGGGAGAGCTAAATAGTGTAGAAGAAAAATCACTGAGAGAGGGAGTGACCTCAATCACTTGGTAAACCTGTCCATCCAAACATGCGTTTTGACAGAGCCAAATTCATAGCCTTAGAGCCAAAATTCACCCTGTGCTACAGATGAGGGCAGATCAGGGGAAGACTGTGGCTCTGAAAGGTTTCAGCAGCTGTGGTAGACAAGTAGTCCAGCCTTTGTGTCTGACTCCCATAAAGTCACTCCTGAAATACTATGTCCATCTCTGGAAAGGATCAGAGATGAGCTAACAGTGTGATCAGAGACAGGAGAAACATTATTTTCAAAAACACTTTGAGGACTGTCATCTATTAACTGGATTATAAAGAAGGCTAAGGATTAATGGGCTATGAAACCTCTGACTGTCTACACGAGGAATGCACATTTGATGCATTTAGTCTCTTGGAGAAAATGATATGTCTCTATGCCTGGAAGCTAGAACTGGCCAAGTCAATATTAAAAATTAAAAGGAAAATTAGAGCACTGAATATTATTGACAGCATTGAAAAAATCTGTGAAAGGCTGCAGTAGATTCTTGATTGCTGGTAAATTAAGGTAGTGTTGAGATTAATTTCTAGAAGTTATATGGTAGTCCAAGAAAGATTTGATTCAGGTTAGTCCTCTGATCTATATAACAGAGGGAACAGTTTTTGGCTACTCACAACATGTAAAAGAAAGTTTATGAAATTTGGGCCTATTACCAGCAATGAAACAAACAAACAAAAAAATTGCCCTAATGGTAACTTGGGTCATGAAGTGGAGTGGTGCCTATGCATGTAGGGCAAAATCCAAATAAAGAACTTGTATCTTGTGGCACCTGGGGGAATGTCAGATTCTAGCTCTCCCCTGTACCCCAAACTTTGTCTACCAGTGTATAAGGTACCGTAGACCTCTTTCCTTCTGGGGAGGGAACTGGATGTCAGACAAGATTTGCACAGGCATCTCAGATGGTGGTCAGCTGAATGGGTCCCCACATGTCTAAATCTCTTAAAAGGCTGAGGATCAGGCTTTCCTCCCAAACACAGGGCTTAGAGCAGAGGGGAAAGAGTAGTAGAGTTTGTTGTCAGACATTGCATCTACTGCCTCTACTTTTTGCACAACACTTGTTGAGCTGTTGAGAAACTCCTTGCTAAGTGCTTTTCATTTCCTGTGAAAAAGTAACAAACAGGATACATTCAGATCACTTAGGTTTGTTAAATACAATGATTCCCACCTCTGTTAATAAATCAGATTTATTGTACTGATTTGATAGTTTGCTGGTTTCAAAAAATCTTTCAAATGGCACATTGATATTCAGTTAGTTATTTTAAATTAAATTAAATTAAAATTAAATTTTAAATTTAAGTGGAGTATTCCAGGGAACTGCCAAATTTACATATCTCTCTCTGTTCTAAAGATGGTATTTTGTGTGATGTGGGATGTACTTTCCATTTCAGCTGCTTCCTCATGTTGTTTGTTTGCCTGAGACAAATATTGTAATTTACTAGCAAAGAATGGGCCATTTCCAGACCATTTTGGTAAGCAAATGTGTTGCCATTTTCATATCTATTTTTTGTGATAATTCACAGTCTCTCACTAGTTCACGACCATTTTCTATATGTCTAATACTAACGTTATCGGCCCCAGAGGAACACTTCATCTTAACATGCATGTATCTGTATTCAACCATATCTGAAAAAGTTAAAATATGTTCCAGAAACATTATTGTCTTTGGGCAAATGGGGTGAGGCAGGCATCTTTGGAAGGTGAAATCCTTACTGATAAGTTCCCCTGGGCCATTATTCTTGTTAGCGAATGAGCAAAAGCCCTGTGTCCTCAAACACTGGGGTCAAGACTGCCTCCCATGGTCCCTTCCAGCAGCTTCATTCAATGGGTCTGTGAGTCTAAAAACTCCTTTGGAGAGAGACCATCTCATAATAATTTCATATAGGTCAAAACTTCTTGACAGCTGTTTAACTTGGAGCACTTGGGACTTCTTGGTGACTCAACTGGCTTCTTTTTATCAAGAGAGAAGCAGGTCACCCTGAGACTGACACCACCCATTTTAAGTCCCAATTTGTTGTGTTTCTGTGAAGTATGGAAATTAAACCTAGTCATCTGGTGCATAAGTTTTTAATGTCCTAGCTTAGGTGAACCTCTGAGAAGTCTGGTGGTTCTCTTCGGAACTAAAGAGTGGGCTGGGATGCACAGATACCCAACAAATCATTAAGCACCAACTGTAGTGAAGCACTTACAGTACAGCATCCCCTATGCAACATCTGTCAGTAGACATTCTCATTATTTATTTTATCTGTGCATATATATACACATATATGTATGTATGTACATAGATATGAACATTTTCATGTTATATATTTTATGTACCTATTTATAGACACACATACATGCACACACATATGTAATCTACTAAAAAGACCACCTGTATGTCATCCTAACGATTTTCTAACCGCTAATAAACCAGTGCAAATCCATTCTTCTTCTTTTTTTGTCTTTTTAATATTGTTTAGAAATTTAAAAACAGATTTTCTACCAGAAACTTCCCATTTCAGGAAAACAAATGGGCTTCAAGTTATGACATGAATATAATAGCAGATAGCTAATGTTCTAAGGATACCCTGATACTGCCATTACACAGCTAATCATGGAGCTGAAAAGCATCCTAATCTAGCATCTATCTCTGTAACTGTAGTATTAAAATGCCATTACATAATAAGTATGGGAGGAAGACTGCCTCTCTAAAAATGTGAACAAATTCACAGTAAACAATATTCTTAAATGAAACAAGGACGTTGTGGCATGATACCTTCCTTCCCACTTCTTTACTTCAGTCAAAAAGCACTCCATGTAATTGCAGGAAGGGGTGCATTTTGTCTTCAAAAATGTGTCTTTCAACTACATTCAAACACGTACCTGGGTTTTATTAAGTAAACAGACCAAAACAGAAGGAGAGAATTCAGCTTAATTTCAGTCTTGATATTATCTGTTCTAATCAGCAGCATTTGTAGGATTAGAGGCATGTAGTACTTGAAAGAAACCCTTCTGTGTTTTCTTCTGGAATACAATAATCAAATCGAGCTTGAAAATAAATTTTGAAAAAATTAACTGAGTATTACAGGGCTTTCCTGCACTGATGCAAAGCCTGGATTTTGGAAGTGGTTAACACAGAACTGTCTTAGAGCGGTACATTGCTGTGTTCACTTGCCTGACACAAAGTATGCTTGCAGTGGCCCAAGGCATTACACCGAGTTACATGCCCACCTGTGGTATGTGAGCAGTCCCGCTGATTTCAGTGAAGTTATTCCTGTTCAAAGTCTGACCAGTAGTTAACTATATTTTCTGCATAAGGACCCACTGTGGCTTCTAAAAGGAGTTTGCTTATGGACTGCCGTCTGTAAGATAGGGAAGAGGGGATTTTCATGTTTTGTGGTAACAGGAAGAGGACAACATGCCAGAATCAGAGAAAATACCTACTTTTTTGGTTGGTCTTGAGCTACAGAAGATGTGGCTAACATCTGAAAATCCACCCACGTACTAAGAAGCAGCAGAACACTTATAAGCCATTTCACTTTTACTTCACTATGTGTATATGATGTACATAGAGTATCCAGGACTCTCCTGGATACAGGAATTATTGTTATTCTGTGTACGTAAGGGGTGTGTGTGGGGTGTGGGGTGGGCAACAAAGGAAGAGACAGGAATGAGGGCTAAGGGGAGAGGAAAGGACAGAAAGTGGTAGGAAAATGTATTATTATGTGGATTAGTGTAGACAGGACTGTGTAGCTGATGCTCTAATCAAAGCTGCTACTTCCATCTGAGCATTGGTCCTGACCACAATTGCCATAATGGCAAATACCGACATATCACTACAGTAAAAGCAACAAGCTGATGAACCGGACCAGCTAGCCCACCCAGCATAAAAACTCATTGCTTATAAACAAAGCAGCTGACGTCCTGGAGGCTAATTAATACTTTTGCTATTCTTAGTTGTAGGCTAGACACCTACAACCTCCAGAGAAAATCTGTGTCTAACTGTGTTTGGTGTCCTAACAAGTGACACTGGTTTTAGCCAACCGATGCAAAAGCATGCCAAAGTTCTGATTATTTTGAAGGGGATACAAAAGTGCACTTCACAAGATGACCAGTATAATTCCAATAGTCTGTAATCTCTTCTCAGAAATTAGCTGTTAACCCTGTGGTCACAGAAATAGAGTGAAGTAAAAGCACAATTTGCGCGTAGTCTTCATGCTTCACAGAGAATGAAGAAACTCCTTCTATATCTTTGTCTTTTGCAACAGAAATTTGACATTGTCTTCTACTCATTATTCCTGATGTGAGAAAAGCTATTATTATCCTTTCAGGATGCAAAGAAAGTATAGAGTTGGTGCTGGTGAAGTTGAGACTTGAAATTCACACAAAGGGACCATAGTTCTACCCAATATGTTACAGGTAATTCTCAGGAAAGAACAGCAGCTTTTCTTCAAAGTCCTCTGTGCAAACCACTGAAGATATTTAATTACAAGCATATAGGTAAAGCAGTTGCATACACATATGTAAGTTCATACCACACACACACATAAACATTTGTGCTTTTTACATCCTGAAAGGATAATAATAGCTTTTCTCACATCAGGAATAATGAGTAGAAGACAACGTCAAATTTCTGTTGCAAAAGACAAAGATATAGAAGGAGTTTCTTCATTCTCTGTGAAGCATGAAGACTATGTGTAATCTGTGCCTCCTGGGTGCAATGCATATATCTGAAATAGCATCAGTTAGTGTATTTTTCATTTCCTATTTGAGATTATTCATTAAATGGATTGTAACTTTTCACAAATCATGTCAGTTATGAGTAAACAACAACTAAGGCATAGAGGTGTTTCCCAACTAATAGGAAAAAAAAAAAACCAAACTACCTTGTAAACTGATTCAAGAATAAAATTCCCAAGAAACAGCTTTAATAGCTTCTATGGTATTAGGGGACCCAAAACCTAAAATCAGTGCAATACTTTACTTGTATTAAACTAGTTCTTAATATCAGAGGGAAGCAAAGCACTATGCAAGGGTCTCTGTAAACATCATCCTTGTTCAGATTTGTCTGCATGTTCTAGTGGGGTTGTAATGGTTTCATCATCTGGCAGACTCATGCAAGGCATAGGAGTAGGTGCAGCTGCTGAAGCAGGTTGCAGCTGACTGAAATCGTGCAAATCTGCCAGACCTGCACAGCCACCCATCTTGGGGGTTTGTGCAATTCCCTCCTTTTTAATGTTGGAGCATTTTACAAATTTTTATCTACCCACCTTCAAAAAAACCTTGTAAATTAAGACCTACTATTGCTGTCATTGCATTCAAAGACACGACTATCAGAAAAAAGACACAGGCCAATGCTGTCAGGGTCTGGGCTGTAATAACTTCTCCCTGGCCAAAGGCAAAAGTCCACAAAGGGGCAGAAAATTGAAACAGAGTCTTTCTGAATCTCAGTTAAGGTCTGATCTGCTGAACTATCTTTTATTTCCGCATGCCTTCATCCTCCAAAGATTTGCCTGATTTTACTGCTGTGCTCCTCAGTTTCAATGGGCTTTATGAACTGCAAAATCAAGCGCACATATAAGCCTTCACCTCTGACAGTTTAGAAGAAGAATAATTTTTAAAGAAATACATGAGTTACAGAAGGCAAGATTTTGACATCAGTTTTCTGCAAACCTAAAACAGAGGAGTAACAGGAACTCATGCCTGGAAGTAGGAGAACTTCAGCACTTCATGGGTGACTTTAACAAATTAGTTATTGAAATAGTCATTAAGAATACATGTGCTCAGGGTCCTTCTTATGGCTTCCATAAAGTTAATTACTGGTGAATTGGAGTTTTCTCCTGAAAGGATTCAGGCAGATGCATTAGAATTTTTTGGGATTCATGCTGTATCTTGTGTCTCACACACACAGGGATGCAATTAGTTTGTGCAGCTGGAGGCATCATGAGGAAACTGTCAGTGTTGTGAACAAGCGTGAAAAGTTCCTGCTGCCCACACTAGTGCTGGAACTGCCAGTTAGCTCCTTCATCCAAAGGTACTGTTAAGGAATGGGTTTTGGGGAGTGTTTTGGGGGGTGGGGTGCGGAGGGGTGGGGAGTTGTTCCTCTTCAGAGAAACACAAGTGTGCTTGGTGAGGAATAACAAAAGGTATAGGCTTAGAACGTCTACTTCCAGCAGTTTTTGCTGAGCCATATTTAGAACAAGAAAGCTCTTCCCTTATAGTGCTGACAATAGCTATTTAATTGTTGAAGACACAAAGCAATTTCCAGCCCAAGTACATTAACTGACATTCAAATCACATTACCTTACATTCTTTCATTTGTCCAGTGAGAGAAAAAAAAACACCAAAAAAACCCAGAAAAAAATAATTGACATATGTCTGCTGGCATTAGAAAAGCTGGGCCCACAATTTTAGGGGCACTCAGGGGAGCTCACAGCATGTAGAGTTGAATGTTGCTGCGCTTGTACTGGCTGTCTGTGGTTATACAAAATATTAGAGTTGTAATTAGGTCTGCCAAAAAATGGAGGTTTGGAATGTCCAAAATAATTCTTAAATTTGTGTCTAGTTTGTCAAGTATCTCAAGCTGACAGAAGAGATCTCTTCTAGAACGCAGCGTTTTGACATTTTCAAAGTGAGATGTTTCAATTTTTCACTTTAGAACAACATTTTGTTTCAAAACTTATCTAGCAATGATACTTGAAAAGCACTCAAATACTCAGAATTGAGGTAAACATTTTGGTTTGGGTTAAGGAAAACTCTTTGTTCAAATCACAGTCCTTTTTCCTTAAAATATCAGTTATTTACATTATGTTACTCCTGCAGGCAATGGGTGGCTAGCCGGCCACCTGGCAACTACAGAGGTAAGCAGTTGGGGAAATTTTCATTGCCTTAAGGAAATGCTTGAGGGAAACCTGGACAGTTTTTGTGATGGTAACATAGAAGCACACAGGGGAGTGGGGAGAGAGCTGCAGGAAATTTTATGACAGATCCCTGTCCTTACTGTTTTAGACTGGGATAATCCACTACCTCACCATAAAACCAGTGATGGGAAGACCTTATTTTGCAAATCTGACCTAAGAAATAGGAATGTCTACAGACATGATCTTTCCTCCTTGTTACTTCTGTGAGCACCTTTGTTTGCACAAGGAAAGAATAAGCCAAGTTTTTCTTTTTTAGCTGTCATTTATTGCTAGTGTTATATCATGATAGATTGAACTACTTAATGTAGCATCGTATGTGGATGAGCTACAGTGAAACAAAATTAGCAAATGAAGCTTGAGCTCTTCACATTATATATTTAGGGTGAAATGAAACTTTCAGATCAACTGTCTGTTCTTGCCTTGATCTTTATTTAAAATACTCTGATTTCTGAAGCCTAGGTTCTTACATTTGGCATGATGGTTACCAAAACACAAAAGCATGTTATAAGACAATAGGAGTGCAAAATACCTCCTGTTTGATAAGATCAAGGACTTTAGAAAAACAAATTACATGGGGTATCCCATACCTTACCTTCAAGGGAAATCTAGGCCAGTTTTTTAGACTGAAAAGTTAATACTTTGTTGCTCAAAGGCCCACTTACCAAGTGACTGTAGTACATAATTTCTGGCAAATTCACCCTTGTGATAATTTATGTTCTTGGGTTAGTGACTGATGAATTTATATGGATTAGGGACTAATGAAGCTAGCTAGAATGAGACCAGATGCTGGGTAATTTTTACTGTCCAATTTCTCTGAATCTTTCCATTTTTGTCAATCTTCTTTCCCTTAGGTTTTTATGATTACAGACTAAAGCTTATTCCAAGAGATTTTTTTTGGATGTGGCTGCTCTATTAAAGAGACTAAGACAAACCCCCAGATTTGTTTCACTTACAAACCTTGGCTGTGTTTATTGCAGCTGCCCTTAAAGGATTTAATCTTCTTACTTTCGTGCATATCACCATATTCTGGGAGGTAGCACTACCTACATGGGCACTTGAACCACACTGTGTACAAGAAATAGAAATACCAGAATCGTATATGAAGTAAACTAAATCTTTCTAGTGCTGGAAGGTCAGTCAGCCAAACCATCTTTCAAAGCAAGTAACAGAAGAATTCCAGTGGCTTCCTTGAGTGCAGTTTTTTGCCAACCCTGGTCTTATTCCTGCATGAGGTACAGCAGGCCCTGAGGTTTAGGGCAAATCTGGAGAGCATTCTTCAGTCTGGAAAGGGCATCCACCTTCACTACAGATTAGATTAGACATGAACAGGAAAAGATGGTGTAGTAGAATTAGACATGAATCATAGAGCTTGTCCTCATCTTTCATTATACACTAGTTAACCCAATGCTAAATACTTATGAAAATTTCGCCCCACACCTCCTTTGCATTTACAGCTACCCTGAAGGATGGGAGCTTACTGTGCCAAGAACTTTGGAAAGCGGTGGGAAATAAATGCTGCCACAGGAGGGAAGGAAGGTTGCAATCCACTGTGTACAGGCTAGTTCTGCATATAGGTATGCATGCAAAATTTTTAGTATTGCAAATTGCCAGCAATCTTCTTCCTTCATTGATGGGTCTGTCCACTTATGTAAGCGGAGGATAAAGAGAACTGTGAAGGAGGTGAGCTCAGGGACCCTCTCAGTGATGAAGCAGTGCTGGATGTGGGGCACTGGAGCAAGACAAGGCTCAAGGACCTTCAGGTGACAAAACAGGGATGTCAGCTCTGGGATGAGAAAGGATTTGGCCAGGGAAACACCTCGCAGGTGGAATGGGCAGAGTTATGGGGCACTATGGAGAGGATGAGGAGGAGGAAACTTGCTGGAGGGATGTCCAGCTTGGTTTAATTTCCAAAGGTATTATCAGTAAAGGGTCTATACTGCCTCAATGACACTTTCAATCCTCCTTAAGCTAAACTGAAAACCTGATGATAAGATTCATATTTGAAGTACTTGATGCTATCTCAGGTAATTCCAAAAGCATCCAAAGACTCAAAAAGAAGGTTTAACTTTTATCTTTCCTCTCAGACAGAGATCTGACATAGTATAACCCATACTTTATATATGACACAAGGAAATCTGCAAGCGATTGACACAGTTCACCAGGAAGGTGGAAGTGACATCCATGTAAGAGTGGGACCAATGGGTTTGTGCTTTTTTCTGATGATGTGCTAAACCTAGTATATTTAAAAAAAAAAAATAATCTTGCAGGTCACACATTTCATGTAGACCGTAAATGTGTATGCACTCTTGTTTCAGTGGTATTGAAATCTTACTGTGCAGTAAAGCAAAAGTTTCCAGCTGCTTCAGGTAACCTCAGTGCTTGCTACATACCAAAAGATATATAAAGTCTGAGCCAGATCTGTAAGGAAAAAGCCATGTTGACAGGTGAAATTTTCTTATAAGAGTTCACTCCTATCACTTATCACTAGCCCCAGCAGGTAATCATCTGGTTTGACGAAAGTGCTTGGCTGTCCTGAAGTGGCTGACTGCTAGAAGTCTGAGGTGAAACAGTCCCATTTACTGTTTGAAAGCATTTCATTGGCAATCCATAGCATCTCTCACTCTGGCATATAACAGCTGTTAATGGTGCATTATAGAACATAATGCACTTCACCATGGTATTTCATTGTTTTAGGTGCTATTCCTTTGTCAGAGATACCTTATTAGAGCTTATCGTTACATGCCTGACATTATTTTAATAGCTTTGGCAACAATATATATAAACAAATCAGAGACATACAGCGAGGTCTGAGCTGCTTTTCATGTCACTTCCTGACCTAATTCAAGGCTAACTTTCCCCAAAGTTATTAAGATGTTTACATAATTATATAAGAAGCAGCTCCTCTTCCCATTTATTTTCACTGTCTGTGTATGCAGATGGAGATCTCTCTCAAACCAGAATCTGAATTACACAGCTAGTCCAAGACTCTGAGTCAGCAGAAACTAAAGACCTTTTATTTTCGTAAAGGATGGTGTTATCAAAACAGGAAGAATTTGGCTGAAAGAACATTGTGTCTTTTATATTCCTTTGCTCCCAGTTCCCATTGAACTGATAAAATGTTCCAGGAAGTCCATCTCTCTGGAGGGGTATGAAAATACACTGGGAAGATTTCTTTAAGGAATACTACCAGGTCGCTTGAAATCAACAATTTGATTTTGTTCTAGAAAGAGCTGAGTGTGAGAAAAGCTACTATGAATGTGAATTCTCCCTCTACCTCTCATCTTTCAAGAGACAATAGCTGAAGTGTTGGCTCTAAAGAACAGAATATCATTGTGTTCATTTATACAAGCTATAGTATACTAAGAAAATTAGACTTTCTTTGAATCCAGGGGAAAAATAACCCCATATATAATGCCTACTTATTAATTACAACAAATACTAATACCTTAGATGGGGATGGTGCTGCTCAGTTTCATTCAGGTGGAAAGGTGGAGCAGATTACCCAGCACACAACACACAGGAACCTTCCCCAATTAATTTAAAATGAGCCATGACTGTAAGTACATTCCCTTCTCACTTATGTGATCATTTTTTAAAACAGACTATTACCTGTTAGTCTAACCTCAGCTCCTGGAAAAATTATGGGCAGGATTATTTAAATAATGCAATCATCAGGAACAATCAATACGGGTTCACAAAGGGGAAGTCCTGTTTACCTAAGTAAAATATCCTTCTATGATAAGGTCACCCACCCAGTGGATGAAGGGAAGGCTGTGGTTGTAGTTTTTCTGGATTTTAGTAAGGCTTTTGATACTGTCCCTCACAGCATCCTTCTGGAAAAGTTGTCCAGCTGCAGGATGAGTGGGTTCATGGTGTGCTGGGTGAAGAACTGATTGAAAAGCAGATCTCAAAGTGTTGTAGTGAATGGGGCTACATCTGGCTGATGACCAGTCACCAGTGATGTTCCTCAGGGCACAATTCTGTGGCCAGTTCTGTTCAATATATGTATCAATGATCTGGATGCAGGAGTTGAATGCGCCATTAGCATGTTTGCTGGTGAAACCATACTGGGAGGTGCTGTTGACTCCCTTGAGGGACAAGAGGCCTTGCAGAGGGATCTAGATAGACTGGAGCATTGTGCAATCATCAGCAGGATGAAATTTCACTAGTACAAGTGCTGGAATCTGCACCTGGGATGGGGTAACACCAGGCACAAGTATGAACTGGGAGAGGAGTGCTGGAGCGCAGCCCTGCAGGGAGGGATCTGGGGGTGCTGGCTGACACAGGCTCAGTGTGGGTCAGCAGCGTGCCCTGGCCGGCAGGAGGGCAAACCGCGTCCTGGGGGGCATCAAACACAGCATGACCAGCCGGTCAGAAGTGGGGATTGTCCCGCTGTACTTGGCCTTGGTGCGGCCTCACCTCGAGCACAGTGTGCAGTTCTGGGCCCCACAGTTTCAGAAGGGTGTTAAGGTCCTGGAATGTGTCCAGAGGAGGGCAACGGAGCCGGTGGAAGGGCTGGAAGACATGTCCTGTGAGGAGCGGCGGGGGACTCCGGG
Source organism: Falco rusticolus (assembly GCF_015220075.1). Taxonomy (NCBI): domain Eukaryota; kingdom Metazoa; phylum Chordata; class Aves; order Falconiformes; family Falconidae; genus Falco; species Falco rusticolus. Next base: position 41,403,073 of record NC_051210.1, on the reverse strand, counting down.
TTTGTCTGGCTTGGAGAGAAGGAGGCTGAGGGGTGACCTCATTGCTCCCCACAGCTTCCTGAGGAGGGGACGTGGAGAGGGAGGTGCTGAGCTCTTCTCCCCGGGATCCAGTGACAGGACGTGTGGGAATGGTTCAAAGCTGTGCCAGGGGAGTTCAGACCAGACATTAGGAAACATTTCTTTATTGAGAGGGTGGTCAAACACTGGAACTGGCTTCCTAGAGAGGTGGTCAATGCTCCAAGCCTGTCAGTGTTTAAGACAATGCCCTAAATTACATGCTTTAACTTTTGGTCAGACCTGATGTAGTCAGGCAGTTGGTCTACATGATTGTTGTAGGTCCCTTCCAACTGAAATACTCTATTCTATTCCATTCCATTCTATTCTATTCTATTCTATTCTATTCTATTCTATTCTATTCTATTCTATTCTATTCTATTCTATTCTATTCTATTCTATTCTATTCTATTCTATTCTATTCTATTCTATTCTATTCTAATTCTATTCTGTTAATTCTGTACTATACTATATTATATAAAAAAGGAGGAGATAAGATTCTGAGATGCATTTGTCTAACACACTAGTTCTCATCCTCATTTGATCCCCTACTTTAACAGCTTCTGAATTTCAGCCCAAGATCCTTAGGTTGATTTGAAAAATTACTCTATTTCAACTGTACCATATAGCTGATTGAAACCAATTTTCCCTGGTCTACTTGTCTTTCATTCAGGGAGACTAAGAAGATTAAAGTGGCTTTTTTGTTTCTGGCATGAAAAAGAAAATTCCAGTTAAAATTGGAGTTGAAAACAACTATTTCGAAATATTCTGAATCAACTAGTGCTCATTTTGCCTGTTATGATTTTTAAAATATATGCTGATTTCTATTATAAAAGCAATAATGACTTAATGGAGTTTTTCATTAACTAAACCTATAAACCAAATACTTAATAATCACCAAAACCTGCTCCAAACTGAGGAGGAGATTAAAAAACCTGAACCATATTTAAAACAAAAAATCTAAGTAGTTAAGTAACTCTTAATTATTCTGGTGCAGATCAAAATAAGGTGTACTGAAGTAATGATTAATATATAACATGTACATAAATATAATATGTGGAATGTTCTAAAACTTTTCAAAGGCTTCCACTGTAATTTTCTAAAATTAATAATCTTCAACAAAGATTGAGGGGAAGACTCAGTAGTCTCAACTTGAGTTCTCTCAAGCTGTTTCAGTCATCCACACTGCGAGAAGCAAAGGATTATTTACCTTATTATTTCTCTCCTTTATTCTCAGACACATTTAATTGCACTGTGGTCACCAGGCAATGTGCTAAAAATATTAAAATTGTTTGATAGAGAGAGTCCAGCTGACTCTTGTTTTAACGTGCATTGTGCAGGCATAAGTCATTGCTTACCTCCCTACCTTCTCCCAGAGAACTGCATTAAGAGCACCATTAAATTGCTGTCTCATCCAAAATCCATAGTCCAGATCATAAATACCTTTTTCACACATGAAAGAAATGTGCAATTCCTTTTCGTATATACGACTGTATTCACCTTGCTCAAAAAAAAATGTCTTCATCTCAACAATGGGCGATCTTCCCAAGGCACTGAGTTGCCCCATAGCTCACTTGCTCTCATTCTCACTCTTTCTTTTTCTAAACCAGAAGTTTTCTTCCCTCCTCCCAAGGTATATTTGTCTCTTTCCACATCTCATCCTAAGGCTGGTTCTCTGCCTAGAAATCAGGCAACCAGTGAAGAAGACGTCAAGGAAATGTTGGAAGAACTGGAAGAGCACCAACATTACATGGCATTAAGTAAAAGGCTTATTTAAGGTGTTAATGTTTAATTCCTGTCAGCAATGCAAATTATGGGGATAGCTAAATTATAACATCCTGTCTTTAGGATTCTAAACTGATAAAAATTCTTAAGTTCCATGCCAAAATGCAAAAAAAAAAAAAAAAAAAAAAACCAAAAAAAACCCAACCCCAAACCAAAAAAAGGGAACCTTTACCTTTTGTTATAGCTTTAGGGCCCCTTAACCTCACTTGGAACCACTGTTGCATGACCACATGGTGTGGAAGGCTATGGACCTGATGTTGGAGAGGCTGTTGGAAAGGATTCTTGTAGTGAAGGATCTCAAGCTGTTTCTCCTCCAGCTGGTATCAGCAGGAAGAGCAGAAAAGACTTTTTCTGTGGCTATGAAATATACATTAAGTGACAGCCAGCTAAGTATGACAGCATTTTCCCTCAGATTGTCTCAGAGTGCATCCAGATAAGCTATGGTAAATTGAGCCAAGGAAATTTAAGATCCTGTGCTTCACATGCTGGCAGTTACCCTCACTGCAGTTAAGCAGGCAAAGACAGTAGTAACCACAAGCTCCTTAGCACAGCAGTTCACAGCCTGACATATTAATTTCAGGTGCCCTGTGTTTCATTTTCCATATGTGACACCAGGTGGATGCATTGTGAAAGAGGCCAAACCATGTGCTTTCAGGAAGGTTAACAAAACCCAGTGAAAAGCAGATAGGAAATGCATTAGTCCTATTAGTTACTCAGCTGTTTGCATCTCTGGAATATTTAAGAGTTTCTGACACTTTTTTCCCCTCCTTTTGCATTACTATTATATAACTTATTATACAAAGAACACATTCTCTTTTCTTTTTGAACTTTAAATTTGAACTACATTCTTGGCTAGGAGGGCAGTCAGTGGTAATTTCTTCCACAGTCTAATTATGTTTCGTATGGGATAATATTTCCTTTTATCAGCTCTGAATTTGCCACCTTTTGATTTCCTTGAATGTTTCATTGTCATGTGTGTTATGAGACAGGAAGGATAGAGATTTCTGCTCTGCTTTCTTTTTAACATTCATTACTTTTCATGCTCTTGCCATGTCTCCTCTTCATAGCCTTTCACAAATAAACAATCTCAGTCTTTTTAATCTATCTTCCTAAACAGTTTTCTCATGTGCTTAATAATTTTCAGTAACCTACTCTGACCCCTGTCTAATTCTACAATATCCTTTGTGTGAGAGGTGCTGGGTGCAGTAGTTGAATACCTAATGAGGCCCTGCCATCTATATATATTCCCTACCATAACAAAAAGAGCAGAAGTCAGTTTAAGTTGTTATGCTATGGAAATTTCATAAAAAGCCTAACTTTTGATAATAGCCTAGGCAGGAATAATATTTGGCTTATGTTCTATTTATGAACGAAATCTCCAATATTACTTTATTTTATGCAGCGTTTCTGATGCCAGCTGTATCTGGAAATGCTTTATGGAATGAATATCAGAACAAAAGGATTCTATAGTAAATAATGGCAGTGAGAAATAGCAGCTAAGGATAAATCTGGAAGAGTATTTAGGTCCCAGACTCCCATATAGTCCAAGAGAAAACTTTGGTTGCTATAGGTTGGTAAATGAGTCTGTATTCTCTTATTTTGGCTGGGGTGTGTGCTTCAAAGTGAATTTCCTGTTTGCCCCTAATAACTGCAGTTTGGTTCTCATGGCAGGACACTTATCAAGCAAAAGCAGCAAGTCCCAGCCACTAATGGGTGTCCAGCAACACAGTCCAAATACAGCTAATAGGAAATAAACCCCCTATAATGTATGTAGCGTGGGCTTCAGATCCTCTGTGTCCATGTATTGCTCTGCACAGTCCGGCTGTGCTGTACACCTTACCACCACCAGCTGGCCAGTGCATTCAAGTACCTGAGCCAAAGACCCAAAACATCCCTTAACTTACAATCATGATTAACTTTACACACATGGGAAAGCCTCCTAACACTATCTCTACTAACAGATGAGGAAATGTGTTGCATTGAGATAGCCCATATCAGGAGACCTTTCAGTGCTTAGCTCGCACGTGCTGAAGGAGAAGAGATACCTGAGATGTGGAAGTAGGGGTTTAATCTGAGCTTGCTTAGGAACAAACTCTAGATTTCTGCCAACAAGGCATTGGTGCAGAGCAGTGCTAGGAATGGTTTTGGGGAGCACAAGGATGCACAGAAACTGCTTTTGGGTGCAGGGAGCAAGAGTCAAGAGTCATACCTGACTGCAGGTACATTCCAAAGGAGTTGTGCTTGTATTCACCCCAATAAAACCTGTTGCAGGCTGTTCTACACTACCCCAGCCACAGATATGCCTGTGTGGAGATCAGGCAGGCATTAATCCCATATGGCACCTGTGGTTTAACCTCAGGGTCCTGCCCATGGCTTTCTTGCAGCAGTATGCATTGGTAGGCAGTAGTGCCGAAAAGGTGCGGTAAAAACCAGCAAAGTGGGTCATACCTTTTGTGCATCTTTGCAAGTTCTTGTTAATTCATGAGGCTGAGAAACTGTAAGAAAAAAACAGGGGATTTAAGATTAGAAAAGGGGAGAGGAGAGGAAGAACAAATGCCGAGGGAAAATATCTGGGAATAGTAGTAAAGGGGACAAGGCAGGAAAGGGATCAGCCCAGTTGCCTACAAATCCCATTGATTAGTAACACAGAAAATTCCCTTAGTGCTGTATCTTTTTCACCAGACACAGAGGGCAATGGAAATACAATCTTCTGTTTGCAAAGCAAAAGCATCAGGAGATAAAGATAGGGCATATATAGGAACATCTGCTCTTCCTGAGAGATAAGCATGCAATAGAATGGGAGCTACAACACAATCACAGGTGTCAGTTTACCAGTGTTACAACAGGGAGGAGCTAGAATTAAAGGCAGCAAAATGAAGAGAAAAAGACTGCAGTCAAAAGTAGTTATGAAATTGAGGGTACAGCTTGTTCTAATAATGCAGAACAAATCCCTGCCTCTTACCTGTGTCAAATATTACAACCAAATAGTTCTGATAATTCTAGTAATCCTTACTACCAGTGGTCAAAACTGGGAGCAATACTAAGTGTTTACAAAGTGAGTTGCATTTTTGCTCTATGCGTTCCCTGGAGCCTGGGCTAAGGTTATAATTTTGTTGTACTTTGTTGTAATACTGGCTTGTGATATGGAATTTCTGGTCATGAAACTAATTTGATATGTGCACTCAGCATTGTCAATCACATCTACTTCAGGAGTCATCTAACAAGAACTTTTAATAATTACAGCTTTTGCCTTTTGTCCTCAGAGAGCCAGCCTATGGAGGAGACATCCTCCCACATCTTCTCCTTCTCCACTAGGTTAATTACAGTAGCATTTGAAAATTTTGAAAAATTTTAATATCTTTGGGATGTTGAAACCCGCGTGATCCTATTGCTAGGAATGCTAAATGTGTTCCAGGTCTTGTTTAAGTTTAAACAACTATTTAAGAATACTACCAGGAGATATACCCAGAAGTTGGATAGTTATGAGTGGCAGGGTATGTGGGATAATATAGGCAAGTACCTAGGGCAGTGGGCACCTCTAGTATTTTGAAACTTCACCCCTGAATAAATGCAGAATCTAGAAAAACTGGTAAAATGAAGTACACTGTCACCCTGTCAATTCAAGAGGCACAAATCACTGCAATGTGCTGGGGCCCAGCCCATGCCTACCGAGCCCTGCTCAACACTCTTCAAGTACCCTCAAGGGGACAAAAAGGTCTGGATCTGATGATGAGGTGGCAGACACTGCAACTACTCTAACCCTGACAACAGGCACTGCAGCTGAACCAGAGAACCAATCTATGCCGGTATCAGTTGCTCCTATGCACAAGAAGAAATGGACACCAAAGTCAGCTTGTTTAGAAAAGGAGTATGAAGCAGAGCCATCACAAGAACCGAAGGAAGAGGAAGAAGAAGAAGTAACCATTTGATCCCTATCCCTGAGTGAGCTGATGGAGATGTGAAAAGACTTCAGCCCTTGTTCATGTGAGCACTTCATCAACTGGCTCCTCCAATTCTGGAGTAATAGGGCCAGTAGCTTGGAATTAGAGGGCAGGGAAACCAAGAAGCTGGGATCACTTTCTAGGGAGGAGGCTATCGACAAGACAATTGGAAGAGGAACACAAATCATCAGTCTCTCAAGATGACTGTTGTCAAGCATGAAGGAAAAGTGTCCCTTCAAGGAAGACCTTATGTGTCTCTCAAGCAAGTGGACGGCAATAGGGAGAGGTATCCACTACCTGAGGGAATTGGCCACGCTAGAGGTGATTTATTATGACCCAAACAACACACAGTTACCCACAGATCCAGACAAAGTCCAATGCATGTGACCTATGCGGCAGAAATTTGTACAGAGCGCAGCAGTGTCATACGCTGAACTCATTGGGAGTAATAAGCTGGAAAGATGAAGTGACACTGACAGTGGATGAAGTGGCTCACCAGCTCCAAGAATACGAAGACAATGTCCCTTCATCCTTCATGTCAGCAGTGAAGCTCCAGAGCACCTGCAATACATTGATGACATCATCTTGTGGGGTAATACAGCAGAAGTTCTTGAGAAAAGGAAGAGAATAGTCCAAATCCTTCTGAAAGCTGGCTTTGCCATAAAACAAAGTAAGATTTGGGGACCCACACAGGAAGTGCAATTTTTAGGAATAAAATGGCAAGATGGACACCATGAGATCCCAATGGATGTGATCAACAAAATAACAGCTATGTCTCCACCAACTAGTAAGAAAGAAACACAAGCCTTCTTAGACATTGTGGGGTTTTGGGGAATGCACATTTCAAGTTACAGTCTGATTTTAAGCCCTCTCTCTCAAGTGATCCAGGAGAAGAGTGACTTCAAATGGGGCCCTAAGCAACAACGAGCCTTTGAACAAATTAAACAGGAGGTAGTTCATGCGGTACAGCCTGGGCCAGTCCAGACAGGGTAAGATGTAAAAATGCTCTATACTGCAGCTGGAGAGAATGGTCCGGTCCTACCTGGAGCTTCTGGCAGAAAATACCAAGGGAGACTCATTGACCCCTAGGGTTTTGGCACTGGGGAAACAGAGGATCTGAGGACCCACTGTACTCCAACTGAAAAAGAGATGCTGGCAGCTTATGAAAGAGTTTGAGCTGCTTCGGAAGTGAGTGGTACTGAGAGACAGCTCCTCCTGACACCCTGGTTGCTGGTGCCAGGCTGAATGCACAAAGGGAGGGTCTCTTCTACATGTCATGCAACTGTAGCTACATGGAGTAAATGGGTCACACTGGTCACACAATGAGCTTGAATAGGAAATCCCAGTTGTCCCAGGAATCTTGGATCAAGGACTGGCCAGAAGGCAAAGATTTCAGAATGCCACCAGAAGGGGAAGTGATGTGCGCTGAAGAGGCTCCACCGTACAATAAATTACCAGAAAGTGAAAAGCAGTATGCCTTGTTTAATAATGGGTCCTACCTTATTGTAGGAAAGCATCAGAAGGCAGCTGTATGGAGCTCCCTATGACAGGCTGCAGAAACCACTGAAGGAGAAGGTGAATCAAGTCAATCTGCAGAAGTGAAAGCCATCCCAGCTATCTTTGGACATTTCTAAACAAGAAAAATGGCCAACAATTTACCTCTATACTGACTCATGGATGGTGGCAAATGCCCTATGGGCATGGTTGCAACAACGGAAGCAAAGTAACCAACAGCACAGCGGTAAAGTGATCAGGGCTGCTGCATTTGCAGCAAGCTATTGCTAACCCAGTAAGAACCTAGTTGTGAAGGTACATCATGTAGATGCTCATGTACCCAAGAATCAGGCCATTGAAGAACTTCAAAACAACCAACAGGTAGATTACTCTGCTAAGACTGAAGTGGCCCCAGTGGATCTGGACTGGCAGGATGAAGACGAATTATTTATAGCATGGTGGGCCCATGACACCTCAGGTCATCAAGGAGGAGATGCAACATATAGATGGGCTTGTGACCAGAGGGTGAACTTGACCATGGACACTATCACACAGGTTATTCATGAATGTGAAACATGCACTGCAATTAAGCAAGCCAAGCAGTTAAAGCCTCTTTAGTATGAGGACAATGACTGAAATATAAATGTGGTGAGGCTTGGCAGCCTGAGTACATCACACTGCCACAAACCCACCAAGGCAAGCACCATGGGCTTACAATGGTGGAAGCAACCACTGGATAGCTGGAAACATAGCCTATGCCCAAAGCTATCATCCAGAACACTATCCTGGGCCTTGAAAAGCAAGGCTTATGGCAACATGGTACCCCAGAAAAAAATGAATCAGACAATGATACTCATTTCTGAAACAACCTCACAGTTAACTGGGCCAAAAAGCATGGCATTTGAGTGGGTATACCACATCCCCTGTCATGTACCAGTGTCCAGAAAAACTGAATGATACAGTGGACTGTTAAAGACTACACTGGGAGCAGTGGGCGATGGGACCTTCCAACATTAGGATATGCATTTAGCAAAGGCCACCTGGTTAGTCAGCACTAGAGGATCTCCTGATTGGGCTGTCCCTGGCCAATCAAAACTTTTACCTACTACAGGGGAGGATAGAGTTTCTGTAGTGCCCACAAAAAATATGTTAGCGAAAGCAGTCTGGGTTATTCCTGCCTCAGACAAAAGCTAACCCATCCATGAGATTGATTTTGCTCAAGGACCTGAGTGCACCTGGTGGGTAATGCAGGAGGATGGGGAGTCTGGTCTGTGCCTCAAAGGGATTTGATTTTGGGTGAAAATAGCCAATGAATTAAATTGTCTGATGTTGATTGCCACATAACACTTTATATTATCGCTTTTATGGTGGCTATATGCCCATCACTGCACTGAGCATCTCACAGTGTCCGTCTCCACCACTCTGGATTTGAAAGTCTGAACCGGACTCCCTTCCAATTGCCACATGAATGAAGAACGCACTTTAATAAAACCAGACAGGTGTAGCAGTGATAGAATCAGAACTGGTTTCAACATGCAAAAATCCAATACCGCACACCATTTTCCCTGCCCTGGAAGACTGTTATGGCAGACGGAGCCTTAAATCATGGCCTCAATGGACATTTCACGCGATGGCCCACAGACTAAGGGAAAGATATCTGTGTGCATATATCAAAAGACAGGAAAGGTGATAGTGTATTGGAAAGTGTGGGACCTGATCATGATGTCATTCTACAGAATAAGGGGTGGATACTGTACTGATTTCAGCCAGAATAGAGTTAATTTTCTTCACAGTAACTGGTACAATGCCATGTTTTGAACTTAGTGTAAGAATAATGTTGATAACACACTGACATTTTAGCTGTTGCTAGGTAATGTTTGTACTAAGCCACGGACTTTTCAGCTTCTCAGGCCATGCCAATGAGAAAGCTTGAGGGGCACAAAAAACTGGGAGGGGACACAGCCAGGAAAGCTGACCCAAACTGGCCAAAGGGATATTCTATACTGTATGACGTCATGCTCAGCATATAAATGGGTGGGAGATGGCCGGGCAGATGGATTGCTGCCAGAGAACTGGCTGGGCATCAGTAACCAGGTGGTGAGCAACCGTGTTGTGCATCACTTGTTGGGGTTTTTTTTCTTGAGTTTTAGTCCTCTTTCTTTTTTTGTTATCTCCCTTTACATTATAATAATTATTATTATTGATAGTGGTAGGAGTAGGGGTATATTTTATTTTACTTCAATTGTTAAACTGTTCTTATCTAAGCCCATGAGTTCTGCCTTTTTTCCAGTTGCCCTCCCCATCCCACCAGGGTGAAGAGGAGTGAACGAGCAGCTGTGTGGTACTTAGTGACCTGCTGGGGTTAAACCATGACAATAAGCAAACTACCAGCGTATCAAAGTATAAACCTAGTTAGTATTGGGTGTATAATGAAACCACAGGATAATCCCTAAGATTTGTGATAGGAAAGAACTCAGTTATGTTCAAGTTTTCTGTCTTAGAAAATGGAGGTCTACTGCAAAATTAAGTGGGTTCTTAAAGCAATTATTAATACTGCCTAATTTTCTGTACGTACACATCAAGTTCTTGAGGCACTCTTCCTCTCTTTTGAGTCTCCTCAATACACCATAAATATGTATGCAAGGTCCCATGCAAAACAGCCACTAGTTTATTATACCTGAAAACTGTTTTGATCCTCTGAATAAAAAGGCATAGTACAAAGCAATATTATTAGTGACAGAGGCCTTTTGGTTTAAATTTGGGTTCTTGGGTTTGTTTTTTTTTTTTTTTCATTTAGGTAAGAAGTGTGCAACTGCATTCACTTTCTAAACTTGATAGGACTGGACACACATCTTCCAGTTTAGGTCTGAAGGACTCATGCAAAAGTAAGCACAAATGAACAAACACACACACACAGAGTTTATATGTATATGCAGGAATTTGCAAGACTGAAGCCAAAAACTGGAGTATACTGTTAAATGTTAAGGATGCTGCTTGCTGTGCACAGCTGCTATATGCACTGGTCTTACAAAACCCAAAATGATGCCAGCCTTCATCAAGTGCCATCTATTGGTACTTTCCTTATTTGCATATATATAAGTATGGCACGTGTTTGTAATGGTTCACTTGCAGGACTGAGAGATAAAGGACATTGATAAAGGGCTTTCAAAATATTTTTGCTAATTCTTGTCATATATTATTACCGTTTTGAGAGGCCTGTGCACCAAATGACAACTGTGGCTTCAAAATGGACTGTGTTTGGTTATGTTAAAGTGATATTCACATCCTTATTTAATGAGCTTTAATATTTTTACTATTTAAAATTTTCCTTTTGATCAGGAAAATAGTCTCAAAATTGCTCTTCTGATGATAATGTAACTGTGAGCAATCTACACTGGTGACATTACAGCACAGTTATTAGCCTTTCATTCATAACTGTTCCAAAGAGTAATGGGATCTTGCACAGTGATTTATCCTCAAATACTCTTTCACAGTCAGAAATGCCAATCTCTGTACAAAATACAATGAGAGACTTCTCATGTGCAGATATCACTTAAGGACTTCACAAAACCAAGTGTGGTGAAATTAAACTTAACGTAATTGCATCATCTAGGCTGGAGAGATCTCTTAATCATGGACTTGCTTAAGAGTAATCATTTCCCTGGGTTCTACTTGAAGTTAAGAATTGGTTTGACTGCTTGCATTGCCTTCTCCCTCAACAGAGCTGATCAAAGACATTTTGTGGGAACTAGGATTTGTTTTTCCTAAAAATAATGTGTCTGAAAATAAAAAGATTTTAAAACCAAAATATTTGCTCACTCACATGCACTCAAGCAGAACATATTATCTGCTGCCTGAGGCTGATGGTCTAACTTGAGAAGTCAGTCCAAGACATGAGAGGTATCAGCTTTTATCTGATTTCTGAGATTCATTTGTATAGTTTAATTTTTATTTAACTTTCAAGGGACAGAAAAGGGTATAAATATTTCAGCGTTTAAGCTGTCATTGTCATGTCCTCATGGCTTTCATAACAATTCACAAACAGCACCTGAAATTGCTCAGGAACAGGCTATCATTATTCTTGAATAGTTGGTAACTTTTCCTGACTGTTATGTTATACAGATATTAATATGGTTAAACCAGAGGTATTGCAGTTGAACTTGCAAACACATAAGCTGTTTTGCTTTATGGATCACAAAAAGCAAAACTTTCTAGTAAGCCACATGACAGTGTTAAAAGTAGGTGAAGTTCTGATGAGGGCACAAAAAGCTTTAAAAGGCATTGGAACACTTATCTCTACTCCTTCCAGCCACCAAGAGAGCAGCTAACAGTATCATTTAGAAAGAAAACAGCTCTTTTTCTCCCTCTGTCTCTTGTCCATTGCTCCACAAATTTCACTGCAACTATAAGTTAAAGCAGTGTTACAAAAGGCTGAAAAATTGAGAAACTTGATTACTGTACCTGGACAACCCCATTAATGAGTAGCATGAGAGTTAATCCATCAAAGGATTAACTAGGGCCATGCAAGACTTGTGGTGCTGTAGAAGAGTGCACAGACTAAGTTCTCAGCAAGAACTGGACAGCTGATGCTGAGAATAGCAGACATTTTAATGATTCCTTAGGATTCGTTAGTTTTATATTTATTTCTGTAAAACCACATCCTTGTTTCACCCTGGTAAGGTATACAGAAAATAGGCAGCAAGGCTCATGCTTTACAATCTGAATCCAATTCTGAATTTCAGATTTTCAAGGATGAGGATAAAAAGAGTCTGTCTTTGGTGTCCTATCATCCTGGGCTATCCGGACTGATAGCAGGCTTCAAGTCAAGCTTTGTGAGGTGTCCCCAGCTTTGCAGACACCTGATGGGGCTGCCTGGAAGGTACAGTGTGACTTCCATAGTCAGTGGCACAGCATCTGAAGCAGGGAGCATCTCTGGAAGCATGGGAAGTCAGTGACATTATTTTGACAGATACTATTGGGAGATATAACTCCCATAGAGGTATTTTCTTGCCTTGTTGTAATCTTTAACAACTGACTAAGGCTCTAACGCTGCTAAAGCCAAATTGCTCTGATTATCCCGCCATTATTCCTGTCCCTTTTGGCTCAGTAGGAAATGGTGTAATCCACTTCTAGTCACAACACAGCAAACAGAGAGAGAAGAATCTGCATTGACCTCCAAGTCATTTCATTTAAGTTCCCTCAGAATGCTCTAATAAACATAATCTGTGTGCTTACCTAAAAGTCAAAACCAGATTCCCTCTTCACTGGAATACCCTGCAGTCTAAGCCACGTAGTGATTCGGTTTCAAGACTACCCAGCAGATGAGCTGCAGCCCCCATAAAGCTGCCGAAGGAGCCAGACCTCCCAGGAGGAGTTTGGGGCTCTGACAATGTGAGGCAGGTGGCTTGGATGAGCCAACCACAAAACAAGAGAGGAAAGCTGGATTTCTTGCATCCCTTTATCTCTGTAGAGATCCGTATCATGCTGGTCTAAAATACAGTCTTAACTCTGAAGTCTCAAATGAATAAAGTGGGCACACATATGTGCTGTACAACAGATTGAGCCTGTCCTTCTCAGTGTGTCAGAACATCTGGATTTATGTAAAACTTGGAACGAAAGCAATAAGGATTTGGCTAAAGTTCCACATGGGATAAATTTCACTTCACTCACATACATCTTAAATAATAGGCTTTTACAGGATAGAGCGTAAGTGTCAAAGTGTGAGGCTCTAGTGCTCTCCTTCCTAATGCAGATGCTTCCAGCCCAGTGCTCAACAGAAAAGAGCAAGTGACAGAGTCCACATTCACCAGCACCCAGGTCTTTCCCCAGGACTGCTGCTTGAGGGCTTCCCCACCACTTCAGATGGAATGGGTGGTAAGAGTCCCATCTGGCCTGGAAAATGCATTGAAGACCTTTTGGCTTGCTTTGTTCTAAGAGCAGAGAGATTGAATGCAAAAGTGTTTGCTTTCTCTTTTCATGTAGAAGCAGCTGATATCAAATTTCAGCTGCTTGTGTCTTTGTTTAAAGACTGAGGACAGTCTGCAGACACCTGTGCCGTACAGTGGGTTACTGCATGAGGATCACTGGCTGGTGTTCTGGCCTTTTCTACCCAGAAGAGCACATCTAGCCTAATTCTATTTTCTGATTATATAGCTATATGTACCACTGTATATTGTATAGCTATATGTATCACTGCTGCTTTTGGTGCCTGCCATGCTGCTGGGCTGAAGCTCTTACCCAAATCAAACATAAATCTGAGTTCTGTCACAGCTGCAAGAACAGAGCACTGCATGTGTTTCCTCATCCATGCATTTGGTCCCTGAAAGCAGCAGTGGTGACTTTTACATGATATCTATTTACTGACACAAGCTTCGCACTTGCTGTCTTCCATTCCGTCTTCCTCCATTGCTTCTATGCACACACACATACACAGAGGAATGAAAGAATAAGTTCTTATTATGCATTGATTAAAATTCTGTAATTTAGCTGCAATTTCATTTAGTGAGGGCACACAAAAAATCCATGCTGAGAGACAACCCCTCCAGGGCCAATTCATGAAAGGTCTTTGGGAGGTAAGACAACTGGAGTCTGCCCAGAGCAGTCCCAAGAGATCATTTTGGATGGTAGCATTAATTTCTTACCAAACACTGACAATTAAGAAAGGGAATGGAAATCAAGGCCCCACCTTTGTGAATGTTGCACCCATCACAGGTGTGGCCTTCTGTTAGAAATCACCTCGCCTATAGGCTGTGGTGGATGGGTGGCATGAGGGCTCACAGGAAAAAATCTCTTTCTAAAACACAGACCAGAATGAGAGACACATGTGAAAAGCATGTCCACAGAGGGGACTGAGGGATGGTTGATGTATCAGGGAAAGGAAATCTGGACAAAAGGGTTCTTGTAAAGAGTTCTGGGCTTTTTAGGAATGTCCTCAGTGCAGGGGATGGTCCATTCATTTCTCACGTAAGTAAAGGCAGAGCTGCTATGGATTTGGAGGGGAGCTCTCCTCCATACCAATCTGGAGAGCAAGCCGATGACCAGCTTTCTGAATATTACACTGTCCCTTTGTAGTCTTGACAAACATTTGCCCTGTGACTCAGGAGTACCCTTGCAGCACTGATAGACAACCACAGGTTTGAGCAATTGCTCATTTCCACTGGCCTGGGCTTTGGATGACTCACCGTGGGCTGAGAATATCTACTAGGGACCCTGGAGCTACATTTTAGGATTGCTTTAACTACAAAGACATACCCCCTAGTGCCCTAATCTCATGGTTGAATTTGGTTGGTGCCCTCACAGGAAAAGTAGAAAACCTGTGGAAAACAGGTAGACAAGGAGCCATGTAGAAGCGGCTGAGAGGATTCAGCTGGAGATGGGGAACGAGCAGGAGCCAAATGAGGAGTCTAACATTTGCAGAACTTCCTGTTTAAATTTACTAAGAGGTATGGTTTCAGATGACAGAGATTTCCATCTGTAGGAGAGAGGTTGCATTTAGCCTGAAGAGTTGTATAGCTCAGCACAGTCTGTGGATCTTGATAGCTCCCCTCTGCTCACACATGGGAGATTTCTTCCTGTGGTTTGGGATGCAGCTTGGACAGCTCTTATGGAATGAGGACCTCACCAAAGCTTAGAGCTATGCAGCAAGCAAATGTAAATCCATGGAGCACTGATATTCCTTACGGACACCTTCATGTTTCTGGTGCAGTGGGTCCAGTGCAACACGCATGATTTTGCATGCAGCAGAAACATTGATTCAGAAACTATTGACAAGAACAATGAGCTGTGAAACATAATGAACACTGACATAAACTTGTTCTACTGGAAGCATATATATATCTCCTAAATGACTATATTTCAAGCCTAGTGTTAGCAAGAACAATATTAATAGCAATAGTGACATAACGGATGGGAACCCAATACGCACCCTTCATTAGGAAACTATGATGGTACATGAAGAAATGTTCTTGTATTTACAAGCCAGAGAACATAAATACCATTGATTTGTTTGTGGTTTTCCCTGATAGACTAGACTGTCTAAAGCTCTTCTCACAGAGATGAAGGCAATGGTGTCTGTAAAGTCTCACTAAGGATATTGCTCACATCTTGCCTTCAATCATGAATCACAACAAATGTAGCACTGTCTTGGCCTCACTGAACACTCTCGAGTACATCATTTGAAAAATATAATTAATTTTAATTTAGTTAGGCAGTTTTAGCAAAAATACAGCAAAGACAGAACATTGCTTAAGTAACATAAGGTGGTCTGGGCTGACCCCTCCAGAAAGCAGAGGCTTCAAAACCCGTGAGTAAATGGTGAGGTGTTATGCAAACGAAAGCCTACTGTGTCATACCTTAGTCCACTGCAGCCATTATGCTGGAAGTGTTCTTATGTGACGTGAGCCCTGCTTCTTCAATAGCTCATTCACTTTCAGTATGTTTTTCAGAGGTAAAAGGACTTTGGAAAGCTACCAACCTTTTCCAAGGTAAAAGGATGGGGCAGGATGCATGCTGCAGGGAAAATGGAGCTGTACTATGCGGCTCTGCAATTTGAGCACTGCCTTTTCCCTTTTGGTGGCCCTGCTACCTTAGAGAGGGTAGCAGAAACACAAAGGAGCTGGTTCATCCCTGTGCCATGGTCACTTCATGACACCTTGCTCCAAACAGTCTTCTGACCTGAAAAGAAACATACAATAGATGTGGCAGGCTCTGGAAAGAAGCAGCACTGAAACATTTCTTCACCCTCACTCCTCACTATCTTTAGCAAGGCTTGGCAAGTTCATGTGCCTAAAGGGAATACTAGACTCACTGTGGTATAGACATGAAAAGAGCTTATCGAAGGAAGGAAGAAAAATGGCAGGTGAGGGAGAGGAGTAACTGAAGTGGTATTGTTCATGTTTACCTACTATCTGTCAATAAAAGAGGGAACCATGTCTCAGTGAATCATGCGACAGAGGGTTAAGCTGAACGCACACCCTTGCTTCTTAGCTTGCCTTGGTAAATCCGTATCTGTACTTTTCTTTTGTATCAGTTTACACAGAAATAGCATAAAGCACTATATCACAAAACACTCCTCCATTTATAAAAGTCCTAACATTAAACTTTTTCCTTTTGTCTGTAAATCCTTTATTTTCTAAGATCAATTATTTTTAGTCTAGCAATTTTAAAAAGAACACTTAGCAGAAGCTTAATCTGTGCTCCTACTATAACACCCCCAATTTATATGCTGGTAACTATAAGACATACTTCCACAGAAGAGTAAAGGTTTTCTATGACCTACACTATATTTTTTTCCCCTATTCCAATCTGACAAATTCTAGCACAGGTACAAAAGTAATTCTTTTTCTTGCCTAACAGTAATTCAAATAATCAAAACAAAGAAATCTGGATGTAAAAGGAATCCAAAAGAACTGTACACCCAACTCCAAGCGGAAAGCAAGCAAGCACATAGATCCTCTCCGTTTCCATGAGATCACAGCTACACACTCCAATCTGTCTGTGAATGTTAGAAAATAGACCTGAAGAAGCTCTCAAGAGGTCATCTTGTCCATGCGCTTGTCCTAAAGCAGGATTAGCAGTCTTCTTATTCTTGAGAAGTGTTTATCAGCTCTATTCTTAAAAAACACCTCTGGGCAGACACATAACGACCTTTTTAAACAGTTGATTCTGCTGTGTTACTGTCCTCAGACAGAGAAAAAAAAATGCTTCTGCTTTACAGTGGTGTTTAGTATCTTTTAAGATTTGTCATGGTGCTGCTTTCACCCTATCTCTTTTGAAGCTAAAAAGCTAAATTTCTTCCAAATTTTTGCATATCACATCTTTTTTGAAAGGTCCAAACATTTTTGTTGTTCTCTTCTTGCCTCACTCTTAATTACTCCTCTTGCTGGAAGTGCCATGTGCAAATGAGACACAGTAACCCGATTAAGGCTGTGTGGTGTGGAAGGATTATTGCCCACATCTTGCCATAAGTCTACTAAAACTCAAGGTGTACGCCTTGTTCACACTAGCACAACACTACTGACTTGCATTTGGCTTTCCACCCATCGTAACTCCTATACCATTTCTACTATACTATCTAGCTCTTCCATTTCCCTTCTGTATTTGTGATGCTGCCTTGCACTGTTCTATACTCCATCCTCTCTTTTTGCAAAGTAATTTCTTCAGTTTCTCCAGGTGTTTTTTTACTCTTATCCTGTCCCCCCAGTTAGTGGCAGTGCCTCCCACTTTGCTTACATGTTGCATGTTTGCGGACATGCTTTCTATTACATCATATTGGTCATTAATTGCAAATCTATCATCTAGGGCAATTCCTCTGTAGTACCTCACTGAACACAACCTTACAGTCTGATGATAAATCACTGGTAACAGCTGTCTGTCTCTTAACACACAGCTTGTACTCATACTAGAGAAATTTCATTGTATGTTTATGTGAATGGCACTCTGCTAAGTTTGGGACTTAGGAAAAAAAAGAAACGGGGAAATAATTTGTGCCCATCATTTAGACATTAGCTGAGATTTAAATAAATCAAAACACGATACTGTTTTCTTTAACTTGTCAGTACTTGCAATAACTTCACCATGGCTTCAAGTCCTCTTGGTATTCATCTCCTCCAAATACTGCGAGTAACATATCTACAACTTTTTTTTTTTTTTCTTTTTGCATAATGACAGTAAAAATTCAGATTTGCTTAGAATTTCTACAGCTTTTGAAGGGGTTGCTTATTCTGTAATGCAGATGCAAATGTTAATGTTCAGCATTTGCTAAATACCACTTTAAAACAGCTGTCTGGGGACACAAAAAACCCTCTGATCTGCCTGAAGTCTTTGACTAGACTTAGCAACAAGTGCAATATTCAGTGTGTATTCAAGCTTTGGGTTTGCAGGATTGTGCAGGGGCTCTGCAAGTCAGAATGCCTGGTTTTCTCAGGCAGAAAACCAGCTCTGCACCCACAAAGGGAGAGGAGAGCAGAAAGGGAACGTGGAGTCCCGTCTCATTCTACTTTCATGGCTCCAGGGCCCATGGTGGCCAGAGGTCATTCCTAGATGGGCTCCTCAGTCATGTGTCCTTCAGTTTTGTTCTCATTGTTACTGGTAGAGGCATTATTTGGGTACATTTGTTCAATGAAGCTCTAAGTGGCAGTTTTGGCCTGATAAAGGTTGCTGTCTAAGCTCAAAAGATATAATTTAAGAAGAAGATAGAAGCAACTACATATTCTTTCTCTGATTCAGTCAGAATGAAGCATGATGAATCAGAGTTCATTATTTTTACTTTCATTGTATTTAAGCATTTTGCAAGAACTTTATAGTACATAAGTGCATGGGGTAAACACACACAGCTGGCGTAATAGCACAGATGCAGGCTCGTGCTACAGTAATCTTTTCTGTCAATTCTTCTAGGGGCTGAACATACAAATTACAGTCTCAGCAATTTTCCCTCACAAGGAAGTCAGCAATGTCACATTCAGAGACACAGATTCACAGCACAGACCTGTTTCAATGGCTTTTTCAGCAAGCTCGCTCTCAGACAGCAGCTGTAATAGGACAACATCTTCCATTTGCCAGGAACTCCATTTCTTCCTTTAGAGCATCTCTTTCACATCCAGGGACACATTCAAACTGTGTCCCTGGTGAACATACTCCAGGGAAGGTGCAGGCACAGAGTGAGACAAAGGAAACAGCAGGGCATTTAATTTCATTGTTCACATTTTTCTTCTGTGAAGAAAGACGGAGTTGTGTCAAAAAGCACATTGAACTGCCAGCATTTTCACCAGGTTCCTTGGAGTGTTGATTCCTTGATCTTGTTTTCGCTCCATTTCAGATTGATTGCAACCCTCTCAGGTTTTTGTTTTGGTTGGGTTTCTTTGGTTAGGGGATCTTTCACTTCCAAGAAGTACTCAGCGTACTACAGAAAAGAGGTACCATTGTCAGACCACGAACAGCTGAGAGTTATATTTAGAGAACAGCTACAACCTAAGGGAAGAGGATACAGATACTATGTTTTGTCTTAACTTCTCCACATAAAACAGACCCAATGACTCAAGCTTACAGTACAGAATGACATGAAGAATTCATACTGAAATTACAGAAACTTTTAGCAGTGTTGGAACGCCATTAGAACTCCAACTTCTCTGCCTATGAGGGGCATGAAGAATTTAAAACCAAAATTTTGATACTGTCAGACAATTTTCTCTTTCTAGAGATGTGCATTTCTAATGGATCCATTTGTTACTCATGGCAGTTACCCAAAATATGTTTTGTCATTTGTCAGTCAATACACAGGGTTTTTTCTTGTGGGCTGCAAAATTCAGTATTTCAAGAAGAAACTGAGTAGGGGTTAGAATAAATATTTGCCTTGAAAGAGACTTTTGTTACATAAAATGTAAATTATGCTATGATACTCTGGAGAAATCCAATGCTTTCTGGGGACAGCACCATTCTTTTTGAGAGATAACCACTAGATAAACCATTTCTGATACACTGACATCAAATTAAAATTGAGGAAAGGCTCTGCTATGCAAATATTTATTACTGTTCCCTCAAAACAAGAATACAGAGTTCCATTCTGATGGTCAGTTATGTAATGTTCTTCCAAAACCTCTGAAGAGGAAGAGGTCATTTTCATTTTTAAGTGTGCTCTAAAGAGCACACAGGAAACAGTACTACAAAAATATCGGTACATTTGCTAATAAAACTTTCAGAAAGTATGCTGTGAAGGCTCACACTGTGCCTTATCAGCCTGGGAAGAAATTAAAGAGAAATCTGCAATGACTCCAAACTATGCCAACATTTCAAGATCAATTTCATCAGGCAGCCCCCTGTGACTGCTTGACTTTAACCATTTTAGCCCTTTTGTAACTTCGGCTAGCATGGGAAAGGTTTAGCCTGCTGTGGTCAGCAGGCTCAAAAGAGCTGGATAATTGGTAATCTTAACTCACAGTCATTTCCATTTGACTTTTGTCAAAATGTTTTTTGAGGTCACTCATCAGGTATTCTGTCTGGAATTTGTCTGTAACTCAGACTCTAAAATATTTGCGCAAACTGAGGGCACTGGAATTAAGGGACAAAAAGTTGACTCTTGAGCTGCGACAGAGTCACCATTAGTCACACACCCCCAGGAATTTTATTCTAACACACAAACAGATCAGTGTGATGTTAGACATGCACTCTTAAAGACCCCACTTACTTATTCTAGCATCACTTTGTAATCACTTATAGTGAGGTGGCCTGTACAGTGCGCCATGTCACTGGCTATTTCAGTGTATAGTCAGATCTTTTGGCATAGGCAGAATTGCAGTGTGCAATGTGTGCAGTATGTAATCTCATACTGTGTTACGATGCTGTAGGAAATAGGAGATGCTGCATGCTGCACCTTCTGTTTAATCTGCTCTCCATTTGTGCACAGCTTCGAAATTTTAAAATACGTGTGTGAAAGGATGGCGACATGTCTCTGGGCAACATGTTTCTGCATATTAGAACAAAACCCAGGAACCACATAATGAAATTTGGCTTGAAGGCTTTTTGAGGTACATAAAATGGATGCATGCTCTTCAGCCCTGTATTGGGTTTGCAAGGCAAGGTTTTGGTAGCTAGGGGTGCTACAGGGGTGGCTTCTGTAAGAAGCTGCTAGAAGCTTCTCCTATGTCCAATAGAGCCAGTGCCAGCCAGCTCCAAGAGGGACCTGCCACTTGGCCAAGGCCAAGTCCATCAGCGATGGTGGTAGCACCTCTGGAATAATGTATTTACGAAAGGGTGAGGGGTGGTGGGGGTGAAACAAATTGCAGCAGAAGAGTGTGAAACTATGTGACAGGAACAGCTGTGCAGACAGCCAGATCAATGAAGAAAGCGGGGCAGGAGGTGCTCCAGGCACCAGAGCAGAGTTTCCCCAGCAGCCAGTGGTGAAGCCCACGGTGAGGCAGGCTGTGCTCCTGCAGCCCATGGAGGTTAATGGTGGAGCAGATACCCACCTGCAGCCCATGGAGGGCCCCATGCTGGTGCAAGTGGATGCCCAAAGGAGGCTGTGACCCATGGGAAGCCCCCACTGGAGCAGGCTCCTGGCATGGACCTGTGGACCCATGGAGACAGAAGCCCAGGCTGGAGCAGATTTATTGGCAGGGCTTGTGACCCCACAGGGGACCCATGCTGGAACAGTTTGTGAAGGACTGCAGCCTGTGGGAAGGACTCACACTGGAGAAGTTCATGGAGAACCGTCTCCTGTGGGAGGGATCCCATGCTGGAGCAGGGGAAGAGTGTGAGGAGGAAGGAGTTGCAGAGACAGAATGTGATGAACTGACCATAACCCCTGTTCCCTGTCCCCCTACACTGCTCAGGGGGAGGAGATAATTTGGGAGTGATGTTGACTCTGGGAAGAAGGGGGGGGGGAGGTATTAAAATATTTTGGTTTATTTCTCATTATCCTACTCTGATCTGAATGGTAATAAATAAAACTAATTTCCCCAAGTCAAGTCTGTTTTGCCCATGACAGTAATTGGTGAACGATCTCTCCCTGTCCTTATCTCAGCCCATGAGCTTTTAATTATACTTCTCTCCTATGTCTGGTTGAGGAGAGGAGTAACAGGGCAGCTCAGGTGGGCACTTGGCATCCAGCCAAAGTCAAACTACCACAAGTCCTTCAAATCTCCATTGGCTACAACGGTGTGGCTTCAAGGAGCTGTGCCAGCACAGACTGATACATACTGGCTGCTCTCCATGTCCTCCAGAAGTGGCCCTGGTGTGGAAGGCTGAAACACAAGGCAGCACACATCTGTTATGCTTTCTCTCTACTAGCAGGAAAGGTGATTGCACAAGCTACTTTTGTAGGACAGGTTTGTGCATCACTGCTGCTGTGTAGTGCAGAATTACAACAGGGCAGCCAAGGATGTGCCCTTGCTTTTAAGAAAAGAGCCAAGAACTTAAAAAAAAAAAAAAAGAAAAAGAAAAAAAAGTAGCCTCTGTCACATACTGTATTTCAGTCCCATTCCACTGAATTAGATAGTTGCAAGACTATTTGTATTGAAGACTTGATAACCAGTTGTAACACTGTGAACAGCATGGCATTGCCATCTATAGACAGCAAAGAAAAGCCATTCTCAGACTGAGCAGTTTCACACAGCTTTCTGAATTATTTTGAGGGGCACATATATCAGAAATCCCACAGAGGCAAGAGATGTAAAGGACCTGGTATGTCCTTCCAGACTGGAAATCCTGTTTTGTCCCTTAGATGTGTAGGACTGGAACTTACCAAGGAATATTTGTTGAGACACAGTTTTTACAAATCAGAACACTGTCCTTTCCATATCGTTCTCAATAGCACATCAGCCACTGGTGAACAGATTGTATGCCAGTTTGGAAACATTTTAGCTGTTCACATGTTTTAAAAATAACAGCAATAATTTGCAGCCAATCTAGTATTTGAAAGCTGTGGATAGAGAGGTTGAGGCAGAAAGTTTGGACAGCCCTAATGCAACTGTATCAGGAATTCTCCAACTCCCATCTCTTTCAGATGGATAGAGTAGAAAAAGTTGGAGATATTTAGGACTCCAGCTCCTACACAATGGCTATTTCCATCCAAGTCTTTCTGACCAGTCATAGCATCAAACATCTCTCTCCTTTCCTAGTTAGCACTTCATTTCAGGATTACTTGTATACAAAGATACCCAACCTGGAACTGTCACTTAAGTGAAGCATGGCTAACACTTCCTGAAACAGTGCCTCTGGCTGTATAACGAAGGAAAATCAAGAGGCTACAGCTGAGGTACAAGGCTGTAGTTCTTTTATGTGTTGTTCCCCAGAGGGCAGAAGTCACTGTGCTCTTCCCTGTTCAAAAAGGGTCATGTTTTCAGATGCAGCTGCTGATTTTTAAGCACCCACATCTACCTGTAAGCATTTGGATGAAAGCAATCTATTAACATTTAAGCTAGCAAGTATCCCAGGTTTGAAGTTGCAGGTGTTCAACATGGCTAATAAAATGACTGACAATTAAGAACCTTCTTGGTTAACATAGGTATCCATAGTTCCCATGCAGACATTTGGGTTTAACTTTTCCATATAGTACAATTCTTGTGTGTTAGGCAAAGGCCCACTAAAAGATTTGAAAGCCATGGCATGTTCTTAGGTACATTTTCAAAACATGGAAAGATGCTCTGGTTTTGACAGTATGACATAATTCACACTTTAATTTTATTTAGGTTTGAGAATCTCTAAAATAACCAACAGTAGGTAAAGTCTGTGAAACCAAGTTTAAAAGTACTATAACTAGTTTTGTTTTGTCATGTTTCTGCCAATAAAAATTAATAAAACAAATCCCTAGAAAAGTTTCACAGTTCTGTAATGTTCACCAGCCAGACAGAAGTTATTCCATTAATGCGTTTTTAATACAGACTCCCTAAAATCAGGGAGCACCCTGTCACACAAAGATGGCTTTGCCCTTCTTGCATTTGATGTATAGAATGCTTCTCAAGCACTCTCATTTCAGTCTCTACAAGAGAATACATTATCATGAGAGTAAACCACCTACTTAGGCAAATTGCCTAAGTAATTCAAGTACTGCCAGACAGAAGACTGTCTGATTCTGCTTTTTCACTCATTAAAGTCGGGGTCCTTCAATGAAAGGAAAGAGGGAGAGATCAGACAGAACAAGAAGATTGTCTGAGAACTTATTTGATCTTTGCAGTCATGTCTGAAAGACTTCATGAGATGCAGGTACTCTACAGAGCTTCAGAAATACTGAGCTGAACATTTTAGCAGGTCTTGCAAAAACAAATCTTGCTGACTGTGTAAACTTGTTTAACTTTTCATTTTGTAGCACTTCACTTATTACAGTGGTGCAAATGTATGGAAACCCCCCACAAATTATGTTTAATGACATCCACAATAAAGACATAATGTGAAGAGGTTTGTATAATAGGAATATATATAACATGAGGTTCCTTACTTGGGGCCATTACAACTGAGACAGAAATTATTAAATACTGCACAGCCTTTACAAGGACTTGTCTTTTTATGTACAATGCATTGGCTTCCTTGATAAACCTGTGTGCACACTGGGAACTCAGAGTTATAAAGCACAGGGAAGAAAAGAAGGGTCTGGCCAACCTAGATGTGTTGCCCAGATATTTATGGTCAACAGTGTTTGCTGAAAAGCAAACAAGCAAGAAAAAAAAATGAGATATATTGGGATTTTTTGCAAAGGAATTGAAGCTCTTGACCAAGATGGTCATTCAGTGTCTGCGTGGTGATGAGAGTCTCCATTGCAAAGGTTCTGGACTGGGCTGTGAATTCTCATACTTCAGCTGAGCATCAGTCCCACCTGAGCATGTGCTTCCTTGTTGTTGATTAACTTAAACTACATAAAAAACATATCCTAATTCACTTAACTATGAACCAAAGACAGTCCTACATCAGTCCTACAGTCCTACAGCACCTGCAGGACCAGGTTCTACTCACTACTTAAAATCATGTGCAATCATGGACATTCCAAAGGAAAATAAATCCATATTTGTCAGCCTTCAGCTCAGGATACAGAAGTCAAGGTTAAGGACTTTTTAACTGACCCGTTAACAGCCAACTGCACATTTCACCATAACCTGTGTGTTTCCCAGACATACATCTCCCACAAGGGCTGTTCCTTAACTGCTAAGTGCACAGTGTGTATACTGAGCCATTGTACTCTCTGCCTCCAAAATTAAAATAAGATCACCTCTGGTAAGTGCAGATTTTCCATTATAGCTTCTTATACAAAAAACAAAACACAGCTTTGAGTGGGATGACTTCAGGTACAGACTGAAGAGGACAAAATGCAAGCTAGAAGGAAGAAACAAAGTGGAGAAGCCCAGCCAACCAAATGACCTTACAAATAAGGAAGCTCCAGAGTCCTCTAAATATCATGAGATTTTTTTAAGTCTGTGAGATTTTAAAAATAAACATTGGCTTTTTCAGTGCACCTTGGCTGGGTCTCAAAACAATTTTAAAAAGTGGAGACCCTGCTATTATCATCATTTCTCAGACCTCTGAGCACTAAGTAGTAAATTATTCTGTGATTCACAGTAAAACCACAAGAACTGGCAGAATGAATAACTCCACACGAGCAAAATTTTGGAGTGTGTGTCCCTCCGTGCAAATAACTATATCCATTCTCAGCCACCATCCCACCCCTCACAGGGACAGATGACTAGATTTGGAAATCTGCACATGCAGGATGCTGGTAGCTGGTACACAGCCACCATTAAAAATCGTGTTTCCTCCCCAGACGAGAAAACTGCAAGGGCTGCTCCAGCTACCCAAATTAGTACCAGATATTTGGCTTTTAGGTTGTATTCTTAGATACGAAAAAGGAAACAAATGTTACCGCTCCTTGCATTGCTATTAATATATCAGATTGTTTATGTCTTTCTCCCAAAAGAACAAACTATCCTTGAAATGCTGAGTGGTTCATAAAGTGACAAATGGTGGAAACTGTGTGGTAATGTATTCTAGAAAAAATAATCTGATAATCACGACATTTGGAGGGTCTCACATTTGACAAGGATGTTTCAAAAGCACCTGTATTTATAAACTGGCTTGCTGTGGCAGCAGAAAGATTTCTAGTCAATCCATTGTTTTGTTTTTCATTTTACAATTATTCCCAGTCTTTACAGTGACAGTTATACAAGCAGTGGCCAGGAATTCCATGGCAAAATTCAGGAGCAAAACCATTTTAATTTACCATTGTGATGCAGTCTCTGTTTAACACACTGATCCAAACTAACCAGGAGGATCCTTGTCAGAGGGTCAGCGGTTTTAGAGTGGGGGCAAACCCTGAAGCCATGAGTGGCAAAGCTCCAGTGTAGAAGATCAGGGCAGACCAGGAACATCTCCTTTTAGCCAGGCCCATGGGCCGGCTTGGGTAACAACTGAGTGCCTATGTCAAAAGAGCAAGGAAGAAAACAAGACGCAAATGAATGAAAAAGAAGGAAAGTCAATAGATATAGAGAGAACAATTTATTTCTCTGCAGATCCATTTCAAAACCCTTTTTGGCTGAAAAGCTTTACCCTCAACTCCTCACTTATTTATGGCACCTATTTAAACAACCTTAACAGAAGGTCAAGAGTACATCAGATTGCTGTGGGCCTTTTGTTTCCAGTCTGGTGTCTTGTTTCCCTCAAAGATCACTCACCTAAAACCTACACAGCAGGGGAGCTGAAAGGCTAGGAGGAGGAGGTGGAAGGAGAAACAGGAAGGTTGGTAAAGAATCAGGATTTTGTGCTACCATAAAAAATCCCACACTGTTCTACAGAGATCTCCACTGATTTCTAAAGTCAGCACAAGCAACAGCTCTTTGACAAACCACACTCTGTTGTATTTACTCTGTAATTTGCTGGTTTTTCACAGCTCTGCCCTAGTGCCTGGCTATCCATTAACATTAACATTAACATTAACATTAACATTAACATTAACATTAACATTAACATTAATATTCACATTAAGGTAGAGTTGAACTCTGACATCAGTCCCAGACTCTACCAACTGTCTTTCCTCTTGCCCTCCCAGGACAGGACTCACTATTTTCTGTTTGAGACATCTATTGGCAAGTTTATTTCAAGGGTTCACTAACCTGCAAGACGAAAAATTCTAAAACAATGTTTTGAACGGCTTCTGCTGTATCTACGAAAAAATAAGAAAACAGTTGCTCTCCGAATACCCATGACAACAAAAGCCATTCCAGCTGACCTCTGCTTTGAATAAATAGAACTTATTTCCTAATAGTAGAAAGTATTTAAGAGGAATAACAAAATAATTTAAAATATCTTTGGGAAAATTTATCTGTAAATGGCTTCCAAGTGTACTGGGACTTGCTCCATAGATGATTACATCTCTCCAATGTAATTCTTAACCAGCTGAAGGCTTTCTGACTCCAGCAATGTACTTAAGACCACCTGCTTTTAAGCACATATTCTAGTCACTCTGACCTCAGTGAGATTGCTGTGTTTAGGGTAAAGCATGCGTCAAACTGCTATGTTAAATCAGGCCCCTGAGTAGAGTCCACTTCACTGTGCATTTGCTAAAGGAGAAGGCCTTTCACAGTCTCAGTGACTTCTTAGCCTGTGCCTGTTTTTAGGAAAAGCCTCTCAGCATGGGTAAAAACATATAAAAATATTGCACTTATTTACAACAATGTCCCCAAAGCATTGTGTAATGTCACAAGTCTACTTTCAGATGCCTTAGCATAGCACTGTAACACTTACTTTCAACTAGAATTATTCAGATCTAATACCTGAAGGTGTATATAGCCACCTACACAAGATTTTCAGCTTTACTGAGAAACAGGAGCATCTCTAACAGAAAACATAGACACACACACAACAAGTCTGAAAATAAAGTTGCTATTTAAGTCCCCAGATACAGATTTTTTTGGGCATTTGATATGGACACTTTTACTCCGAAAGCACAGTTAGCTGAATATCAATTGTCTAAGATGTCCCATTATCTGAACAAGGGTGTTATCCCCAAATGTCAATAAATTCTTCTGAAAATTGTCTTGATTACCATAGCTTCTCTAATATCAAGTTGAGTGGAACGATTCAACATACTATTAAAGCAATAAAGTTCCACATTGCATAGTGTTTTTTGGTGTTATAAGTCAATAACCTTTAAGTATATAAGTAAACATAAAAATATAATAATTAGAAGAATTTGCATTTTTCCTGTTGCTGCTGTAACATACAATTGAGTGACACTAACCTCTTTCTATGTTGTCTTAGACATACATAAAAATTCTTCTTTTAGCTGTAGTATATCTTAGTGTTTCTATACTGAGGCACAAAAGGAGAATTTCAGGTTTTCAGATTTTTGTAATTCTATAGCTTTTTCCACCTTCCTTGCCTGATACAGACTTTCACCTGAGACCTTTACAAGAAGTGCAATATTTTGCACCATTGCAGTAATTTAACCAGAGGTTCTACCACAAACATACTAGAAAAACGTTACTTTACAATAAACTGTAAATGCGTGGTCACATTGTGGACTGAAAATGCGGTGTTGATTCATTTTAGGTCAATCTGTTATTTGTGGTTTGTAACAGATATAAACAATATTGAAAACAGATGTCTCTTTTATTTCAGAATAGAAGCCCGGGCCTGGAAGACACCAGGTCTGCAAATACAATTCACCCCACTGATGTGGGATACTTGGCTGTTTTCCATAGCAACAGCTAGGGTCATCCCCATAAAGTTCAAACAACAAGGCCATAAAACTCTTCCCTGTAAAAAAGCTGAAAGATTAAAAACTACAAAACCTGCAGGACACCCTAAGAAGACAGCAGGAGACACCAAAGCTTTTTCAGTATTAGGCACCAAACTAGCCATCGCTCTAAGTTCAGTGAGGATGTATATCTGAAAGTTTGTATATATATAAGACTAAACCACTACAGATCCTTGTGTGTATATGCATTTCATCTCAAAGACAGTACTTTTAATTTCATCAGAGAACTTTTCCTGGTTAAGTAAAGTCAAATGGAAATAAATTGCCTTTAAGAGGGGAACAATATTATCCACGCACACTCTTTACCATAGTTTTAACAGCTAAATTTGCTGAAAGTCATGTCTGAAATCCACGTTGAAGTGTACTTGGGCTTCCAAAGAAACTTAGGAAGAAAGATGGAATGGCAGAATTGAAGAACTTCAGTTCAAATGGGAATTCTGGAGGTCATCTCCAACTTTCCACCTGAAATGGGTATAGTTAGAGTGGGTTGCTCCCAGCCATGTCCAGCTGAGTTTTTAATTTCTTGCCTCAAAGAATGGAGGCTCCACTCGTCTCTGGGCACCTGTTCCTGTCTTTGGCTAACTGTATGGTGAAAAAGGTTTTCCTTGTATCAGATCAGAATATCTCATTTTCCACCTTGAATCTTTTGCCGTTTGCCATCTCACCATGCATCTTTGAGAAGTCTGGCTCCATTTTTCTGTGTGACCTCCAAAATCTGTAGAGAGCAGTGCTGGGCAGACCAGAGAAAAGTTACTTCTGAAAGAAGAAAATTGACCAATTTTTTGGTTGCCATGGGTTAACTTCCTCTGGTCATAAAAGAAGAAATGCAGTGGGAACTCAGATGTGGGTAATGGGATGGAGGGGTATGTAATTAACACCAGTGTTGTACATGGACTGGAAAAACAAGAAATTGACCTAACTGGGGCATCACAGTCCTTGTAATAGTCATGCCCTAACAATTTACATGTGTTTTATTGATTGAGCGAATAGGATAACGCATGCAATAAGGGAAGAATAAAGGCCACACAGTGGTTAGGAGAGTGACTAAAATGACAGGTTAACTAGTTCAGAAGGCCCTGCACTGCAAAATGCAACATTACTGGAACTTTTCTCTGCAGCAATATAGGGAGAAAAACATGACAAGTGAGGACATTGGCCCTAATCACCAGTGTGAGGATGATGAGCTAAGCTGAAGGCACCGTGACCCAGAGAACATGGTTCAGTAGTAAAACGTTTCAGTTGGGTCCCAATCTGGCTTTTGCAGACTGCCTCCCACATAGTCTGCTTTTTGCTTCTGCTGCTGAGCAAGGGCTGTGATTTGATAGGGATGTTCCTCTGCTTACCCTTCTCCTCTGCAGGGTCAGATCCAGAAGCCTTGTGAGGGCAAAGAAGTGTGGTCCCAGGAGGTTCTTTGTTCCCTGGCATTGCCCCAGCTGCTCCCTCCACCCCCTGCACTCAGACCCTTTGAGCTTTTTTTGACAGAACATTTCTGCCTGGGGACTGAAAGTTTAATTTAGAAAAGCAATAGTCAGAGGTGAAAAACAAGCAGATGGGCCTGGACACCTGATTTGGGGTCTCATTTGCATTTTCGAGGACAAGAGATTAGAGACAAGGGGAACACATCTGCCTCCTGCATAAACAGAGAGCCAAGTTTAACAGTGCCTGAGGATCCTGGCTGAAATGCAAGCTCCCACACAGATTTTGTTATTTTGGTCATGCTCATTTAAAGGAAAAAGTAAGAAAAAGGAAAGGGTTTACATGAAACACAGTCCAGTGGCTTACATAAATGACATCTGCTTCAAAGCCAGGTTGCACTCCTGCCCTGGTCTACTCTGGTTGGGAATAAGGATGTGTCCTACCTTTCTCAAGACTGATGCTAACACAAATTGCTTCACTGGCAAAAAACACAGCTACATCTCCCAGAAAGTTTTTAACAGAGACTACCCGAAAGTATCACATTCTTGTAAGTGTAAGAGCATCACATATGTCTAAAGGCTTAGTAGGAGTCAGATAAGTAGGTTGACTTCTGATGGATAGGAGCTGCAATGGCTTTAGGTCAACACTCCCTAAAAGCAGCACAGGACTTTATTGACAAATATAAGGGCAGGCATTTTGCCCACAGGATGGCATCTCCAAAACATCAGTTTGCCCCAACACAATGGGCTGTTGGACTTGGAAGCTGGAAGGTCTAACATCACAGCTTTTCTGAAATGATGGGTGACTTTTTCAAGCAGTAAGGCAAGGCTGACTCACAGAGCTGATCTGTTGAGCCTTTCAGAAGCTGTTTGTTTTCTGATTGAAATCATGTGTTTTCTAAATGGTAGCATGTGGAATGTACCCCTTTCTGCCAGATTTCCCACTGCATAGGTAATCCACCAACATTATTTGACAGACATCTTTTTGACCAGGTAGCTATGACTGTAATGTTCCCTCTTGGTTTTCTCATGAGCTTCCTCAGGAGGACTTTATCTAAAGAAAGTCTTCCCAGAGGGACATGGGGAACTGGGACTTTCTTTTCATTCAGTATTACTTATATGGGGTAAGCAACTGAGCTGAGATCACAGGAGATCTTGCAGTTTGCCCAGGCAGTCAGAGAGAGGGGAGCAACTGGCTTTGCAGCAAAATTTGATCGGGCTACTGTGTAACTAATGCATGGTATTTTCATCTGAATTTCAGTCATCTGGGTTTTTTTCCTCAGTATTGACACTCCCTCTCTGCCTCTGTAGTTATATTATATATAGGGTATTTTACCTCTGCTTCCCTTAAACTTTAGGAATATCTGTGTCTAATACATACACATACATACATACATAGGTACAGGCATAGACAAAACCTGTATATGTAGAGGCTACTCTACCTTCTCTGCTGTCTCAATACTTCAGAGAAAATTCCTCTACTGACTCCAATTAGCATCCATTTCTTACTCTCTGCCATCTTTTATCTAGCCCATTCTGCCTTCCAAATTAACTTTGAGCCTTCAAGCAACTGCAAATGAAAGAACAAGAAAACAAAAATTCTTCCGCATTGAATCTGTTTTTCACTGTGACCCTGTCCTCCTGTATACACTTGAAAGACTTAAGCCTACCTAAAGAATTTGTTGAGATGGCCTGCAAGAAGCTGGTTGAAATAATGAAATACCATATTCTCCAAATGAATGTCCAAGCTGAAATGATTCTTGCTTGAGAAACAAAGAGAAAGAAAAATTATTTTGTGCTATTATTATTCACCCGCAATCTGCCATTGTGTTATCAACGATGAGCAGAATAAACATGACTCAAGTATATTTAAAGATTAATAATACAAATTAAGGTAATGGAAGCAAATAAATGCACTGCATTTTCTGAAAGGGAGTGAAGTTACAGGAAAGTTGCTGGTCAAATGCCGTATAATGACATCTACAATATATATTACTTATATGTATGTTAAATCTTATAGAAGGAAATGGCTCTGCATTATTTGACAGGTATTACCTATGCTACTAAAATATATTTAGAACACTGTAGGACTCCAGTAAATCTCAAAGAATTTTTGTCTTTGCTTTTAATAAAAAACTTAAGCCTAATGAAATGCATAAATGAAAAAACTCACTGGCTAAAATACTGTTTTTGTTGGGGTCGGTAGCAAAACTTCCATCCAACTCAAGATATTTAGTAAATTATTCTATGTAGCTACACAGAAGAAACTTACACAACTTACATAACTTCTACATAGTACTGTAGTTTACACAGAAGTTTACATAGAAATTTCCATGCACAATTACTGCATCTTGAGGCAAGATTATCTTCAGGTACAAGAAGACATGTAAGACATGCCCATTTTTAGTATCCCAACAAATGAGATTTCTACTAAACTAGATAAGAAATTAAAATATTGACTTCTGAAAAAATTGGGACTTAATTCTTTTTCTTTCAGACTTAATAATTCTGGCCCATTGGCTATTTTGCGGGGAAAATGTTAGGAGTTCATTTCTGACTTCCAAAAATTTAAGCTCTATTAGGAAAATGTGTGTGTGTGCATTTATACCTATATATGTGAACCGATGGATTGTGCCCATGCACAAATTTTCACAACAAAAAAATTAACACTATATAATGACTTTCAAGTTGCCTTCCCTCTGCCTCCTTTCTGTTTGTCTGCTTTCCCTCCCTTGCAGTCTGCTCTTTGCACACAAGCTGGTACACTATATATAGCTCCGAAATTGAGTGGTATCTTTAAAAATGCATCTCTTGTCAAGTTTTGCTGGAAGCTGCTCCACATGGAGGGCTTGCTGCAGTCAGACATTTACAGGGGCCACAAGGGCAGGCAGGGAGTAGACTGCACTCAGGTGGATGAGGGGAAAGGAGCTGCTGACATGGATGTGCCCTGGCATTTCCACAAATGCACAGACAATTTTTCCCATGTCCTTTGGACTTCTTCCAACTCCCTGCCCACCCCAGCAGTCTTCAGCAGACACAACTGGGCATCGGTAGGACTTTCCTGTTACTAGTTTTGTTTGGTCTTGCTTATGCACAAAAGGCTACACATGGCAATCTTGAATTTTTGGGGGGTGAGGTTTTTTCTTAAAAAAAGCACTGAATCGTTTCAGTGGTGTGTCTAAATAGGTATATACCACAACTTGTTGGACTTGTGGTAGTCATCCCTTGCCTGTGGGCCAGCACCTACCTGGTGGCAGTGGAAAATGAACATGCTTGCATGGAGACCTTGTGGGAGGAGACTGTCTCAGAGCACAAGGGGCTCATGCTGCAGACCCCCTCACCTCCAGGTGTCTGAATCTGTTGCAAAGGTCTGAATCAAAACAGAGGCACATCCCAGAGGCTGAGTCTAATATAAAAGCAACACTTTCCCATGTGCCCCAAACCCCATTCTCATCTCTCCTGCCACGAGCACTGAAAAGTTTCAACTCTCACCCTGGAGGACGTGAATTTCAGCCAGAAGTTAATAAAGTGGGCTTCAGTTGTATCACTGAGGTTTGAATCTCTTCAGAGTGATCTGGCTCAATTTTATGAATCCCTAGTCCCTATTAATGCTCATATTTGAATTCATTTCCCCCTTCCCCTGTTTCCAGAGGTATTATTATACTTACTGCAGTTACATAAATTCACTGCTCTAATCCCATCTTCTTGGTTATTAGGTAATGTGGTATGCTCAAAGATGACTGGATGATTGAAAGTACATTTGCTTCAATTAACAGCCTGAAATTATGCTTAACGTTTGAGCTGTTGTGGTATATAAAACAAACAAAGAAGACCCAACAACATCAGCATGGAACCATATTTGTTCCCACTGTGACCAGGCCAGTTTCCCACAGACAGTAAGGAGAACGGCAGAGAACCCCCTCGCTGCAGTACAAACTGGCAGCTCTTAGAATGGCTGTGAATTATTTCCTTTAACAAGTCCCAAACCAAATATGAGCCAACAATTGACACAGAGGCCAGAGAAAGACTCAAATGTAGGATGCCACCATTATTTGCTTCACAGAAGCACTGATTTTTATTCCAGTGTTCCTCCATTAAATGTTTTGTAACTAAGAAAGAAGTCTTTTGACATGCAATGCCACTGAAATGTAGCTGGTTTAAATCCATCAAGTTACTCAAAACCTTTGCTTGTTAGTCCCGGTAGGACAGGCTACCATCCATTTGCAGAACAAGAGCAGTCATCCTCCAGAGTCAGGGAAACATCACATCTGGTTGAGGTGCTGGAGAAGGCTCCACTGCTAAGAGTTCCTGCCATAGACTGCAGTCTTGCATTGACCTCAAAGCCTGTAGCTGCTGGGAGTCCAGCGTGGGCTGGTGGCTGGAAGGAGCACAGGGGAACTGGGAGGAAATGCATCTGCATAGGCAGAAATCATTAAAAAAAAAAAAAAAAAAAAGAAGTAGCAGGTGCTGTCAGTTTTATGTTCTCAGGGCCAGATTTGGCACTTGTGTTCATTTTCCACAGATCTGTTGTTTTGGTTTCTTTGGTTTGTTTGGTGCATCATTTCAAACCAAATTTTATCACTGTTTCTGAAAGACCTGAGATACAAAAAAGGACCCTTTGCATTTAGACCCCCTCTGTTCTGTGGAGTCTTACCAAGCTGCACTGAACCGCAACACTACTAGTTGGTGTCAGAGGAGGAAAAAAATGCATAACAGCAGAAAGTCCCCATTCTGCTACTAAAATCTGAAAGTGGCATTCATGAAGCCAGTAATCCTGTTGCAGACTGGTAGGTATAATTACCATAGCTCATATCAGATCTCTGGGATTTGTGGCCCCTCATGAACTGAGAGGGTTTTCCTCAGTTTTATGTTTTCAGTAATTCAGTTTCAGTGTTAAATACAGCAGTATTTATCTAACATTTTTATCAGTTCAAGGTATGGAATGTGAAAATAACTGACAAAATAGTTTGAAACATGCCTGAAAATCTCCCAACAAGAAGGCGGAATACAGCAGATACT
This sequence comes from Falco rusticolus, assembly GCF_015220075.1. Lineage (NCBI taxonomy): Eukaryota > Metazoa > Chordata > Aves > Falconiformes > Falconidae > Falco > Falco rusticolus. The sequence goes on along the minus strand of NC_051210.1, from coordinate 41,368,133 downwards.
TGATCAGCCATCAGGAATCATTACTGGGTTAATTTGTGTGAAATGAAAGAAGTTATGAATACAATCTCTTTAACGGCACTCAGCTAAATGAGTTATTTTTCCATTGGTAGCACTAGTAGCATGTATCTTTAGTGTACTGCAGGAGAAAACAGCAAAAATTATCAGAGTCATCTTCATTTTAATGCTGGAGAAACATGATGAGTGGTGAATGATTCTTAATATCATAACTGTCTATATAAAAGGAGATGAAAGGGTAACTGGAGAGCATTGTTCTTTTTCATTTGTACTGAGATCCATCATTCTAGCGTGCTCTTTTCTCTTGCCTTCCTAATACCTTCATATTTGATCCTTGAAACATGGAGAAAAAAATCTTCCTGACATGCAAATAGCTATTCCTTCAAACATCTTGAAAATCAAAGAAAACATTGTGGGCATTTCAATAAAACAACCTATTAAGTTAAAATGAATCTAAATATATTTTCTGTTTCCTCTCTTGTATGGTATAAGCAGGTGTGCAATTAACTACATAAGTGCACCATACAAGTGTATAGAGAAAAGTATGTTGTGGGTGGAACGCACAACTTGCTATGCAATCACCTAGTATTGAAAAACCGCTGCATTTTCTGAACACACAGGCTTCTTCCATCTGCTGCAGCATTCAGCTGAAAAAGCTGCAGCTGTAGCTAAATTGCTTAGTAAAATCTCCATTCTCAGCACTAGGAGGGACATATACCATACCTCTTCAGAATAACTGCTGCTGCTTCTGATTTGTCCATTGAGCTGTATTGATATGGCAGGTGATAAAACAGAAGTTCAACAAAAAATATCAAAGTGCTATCCTATTTGCTGATTTTTGTTTAATGATCTGGTAACACACATGACTAGTAAGATGAGCCAGGGAGAGGCCCTGCAAACAGGGAATGCTATGGATGCCAGAGCTTGCTCTGTTCAGCACACTGCACGTGGCTGCCTACCACAGTCCCAGGAGGCCGCTCTGCTCTCTCAAACATCGGCTTGTGTCAGCAGAACTGTAGCAGGGGTGCACTGAGTTCCTCAGAGGTCGGTTAGGTACAGTGTGAAATGGAAAGCTTTCACTTCTTGGCTTCTCGGTGTGAACGCTGAGGGGTTTGGGTTTACCACAGGAGACCATATGCATGGATTTATTTCAGTGGATACCATTCCTTCTTATAAAAAAAGGTATAGCTTAGTCATTCCTTTTCAAACATAAAATGTCCATAGCAATCTTTGGGGGGAATAAGCAAGAGGCTTCTTGTAGTCCATTTTCCCTCAGCTGTGTCATGGACCATCAGTGACAGGAGCCTGGCTCTTAAGATCTTCTACCAAGGCAACTCAGGCTGCTCGGATGCTGTCTGTTCCCTTCTGTTCCTTACAGCTTGAATTGTTTTCCTGAAACAATGCTTCAAAGAAGCAAAATCTTCTTTGCTTCAAACAAAGCCAATGGGTAGTGCACAAATCTTTTTAGCAATCGTTCGTATTGTGGATCTTATTTGCGCCTTCAGTTACACTTTCTCAACCTAAGGAAACAAATTTCTTTCAGTTTTTGTACCATGGTGATGTTCTGTAGACTTCTTCATTTTCTTGTCTCCTCTAGCTTCTCTCCAACCCTTCATACAAACTTCCTAAAGAATAATGCCTTAAATAAGATGTGTTCATCTATCTGAGGTCTGCCAGATGATGTATAGAAAAGAATAATTTCCTCCAGCATCTTACACATGACATTCTGCCAGTATATTACAAAATGAGACTTCCCTTTTTTTTCCCCAGCAACATCAGACTGCTGACTCAGGTTGAGTTTGACATCAGCTGTAACTCACAATCCCTTTTCTGCATTACTGCAGCTTGCTAGTTAGTCTCTTCATTTCTGCGCTTCCTGCTTCCTCATCAAAATACTTCACACTTTTGTCTGTCAATTTTCATCTTTAATTTCAAACCATTGCTTCAATTTATTAAGAATTTTGATCCTTGATTCTTCAATACAATTCAGCCCTCCTGGCTCAGCATTATCCATGAATTCCAAGTGTATTCTTTAGATCAAGTCATTAATGAAATTGCTAGAAGCAGCAAGCTCTGCAGAGACACCTATACCTTCACTAGAATAAGCTGCTAGTTAACAATCTATTAATAAGTCTTTGTGTCATAGACCAACCAGCTGTGTACAATATGATGATCTCTTCTATACTGGATTTTCCTTTACTAAAGAGCACACCAGGCCTAAAAACCATTTAAAAGCCTTAATAAACTCAATACATGTTTTCTTTATTCACGTGGCTAATTATCTTCTCAAAGATGTAACCAGATTGGTCTGATGTGACATATTCTCAACAAATCCATGTTGGCAGTATTTTATTACTTTCATTCTCCTCTAAATGTTTACAAACTGCTTATGCAATCATCTGTTCTAGCACTTTCCAGGTATTACAGCTATCCTGATGAGCCTGTACTTCCCCAGGTCATATTGTTGTCCTTCTATTAATAGTAGGTCCCGCATTTAACCTTCTCTTCTCCTTAGAGATTTTCTTTGTCCTTCACAAGTTCTTGAAGGCAATCACTAATAGTTCATAAAATCCTTCGGCTACTCTTCAAGTTCTCTAGGTTGAATTTCAGAAACACCTTTACCTTCAGTGTTTTTAAAGTATCAGACTTCTCTAGCCTTTCTTATTATGCCGTATATTTATCCCTGTGTTAAAAGTATTTGCACTAGGCAAACACCAGTGGCCACATCAGTTTTCCACCAGTAAAATGAAAACAGAATTAATTCTCCAAGGTCTAATTTAATACCATGCAGCTAACCTGGGTGTTTATCATTCCTTCTTACTTATTTTTAATCCAGTGACAGCATGCAGTTAACAGAAAAATTTTTGGCACCTGCTGCTTTCTCCAGCTGTTTAAATACATTGTTGTGGTTTCAGCTTCTTTGAACTTGCTACATATTTGTTTTAACTGATTGTTTGTAGAACATTTTTAGTCAGAATTTGCTGTAATACTTATTAAGGGGTTACAGTTCATAAGCCACATCCATCATTATTTAATTAATTATTTCTGATAGTATTTTGTTTAACCTTCTTGTACAACAGCTGCATGTCTCTAATGTTTTGAGGACAACAAATCTCCGGAGAAAAAGGGCCCTGGGACTAGCAATGGCTGTTGTGGTTATTTCCTTAATTTTCAATATGTGCAAAGGCAACGTGGCCAAGTGAGAAGCTGTGCAGCACACTTTTTCAAAACACTGGGTTTTTTGTGGGTTTGGGAGGCCTGTTTGGTTGTTTTTTTAAAATGGGGACTGAGACAGAAAGCAACCTCTGGCTGAAAAGTTTCTGCAAAATGCATGTGTGTCTCCTAGCTGCACCAGTACAGCAGAAGGCTAGGTTCTGTGCCTGGAGAAAAGGTGCCAGGATGCTTTAGCTGTGTGTGTGGTTTATCCTGGGTGAGAAATGCAAGTGAGCATCCTGCAAAACATCTCTCCTAGTGGCTGGCAGGAGGGAAGGCAGGCAAAAAACGTAAGAACAAGTTGATCAGAAAGACTGTAGAGTCTCCATCCTTGGAGATGCTCAAATCTAACTAGAGGTGGCTCTGAGCAACCTCCTGTAGCTGACACTGCTTCAGTAGGTGGTTAGACAAGTTGATCTTCAGAAGTCCTTCCCTATCTGTGTGTTTTGGTGACCCTGTGAGGTGGGACTTACCTCAGCCTTACCTGAAGAAGCAGCCCTTCCTCTCAGATGAAGATGCCAGAACAGTTTCCATGATCATACCCTGTTTTCTGTCACACATATTTTCCCAAAACTTTTGCTAGTTCCAGATGAAGTCCACTGTGCTGGGTTTCTGGTTCAAAGCTGATTCCTTAATTATAATGGTTATTATTCTATGTTTCACTTCAGAATGAACAAAATGACAATAAATCAAAATTGTTCTAATGACGTGGTTAAAGGCATATCCTTTGCCCTGGGTACAATAAATACACTTTATCATGTACACTGATCAGTATTTCTTCTTTCTGTTGCTCTGTTGTGAGCTTTTCCTTTGAGTCATTGTTTCAATAAACAAGCAGTTACTGGGAAATTACTTTTATCCCCAAACTGTTGACTTTCAAGATTAATAAATCTTTCTTTAACTTTTTGTTGTATAATTTACCTCACAAAATACAGCTTATTTTTCTTTCCTTTATTCTTTTGGACTAGGTCCCCATCAAGTCATGTGAGGGAAATAATGAATCAATTGATAAATTAGTTGGATCAATAGCTCTGTTTTGACATTCTGCATTAAGCAGTAACTAATTGCCTAATCCTAAATGCTTTTAAAAACATATCTAAGAAATCAATAACACAGTAACTGCATTTTAAACAGAAGAATGAAGACAGCTATGCAGGAGGAAATGAGCAGCCACAACTGAGGTATGCGTCGCAGCAGTAGGTTTTTCTGCTGTTTTCCTTTTTGCTTTTATGTGTCTTTTTTCACATTCTTTTTCTGATTGTCTTTCATACTTTCATTTGTATGAGAGTAATCAATAGCTCACCCACAGATTAGTAACAGGTGACCATAGGAGCTACGGGCTTTCATGGGAAATAGCAAGGCAAGAACGTCGTCCTTGCTGTACCACATAGCCTTCCTAATTCTTAGTGAAATGAAGAGTCTTAGACGTATCCATCAAGGTAACACTTGGTGGCCCAGCCTACTCTCTCTTTCACTGTCTTCAAACTTCCTATTTTCACTCATTCTTTACATTTTTCCACCCCTTGAGTAGTAATTTCTCCTGTCCCATTGAAGTGTTGTTTCGATTTGTGCTATTGTGAGGCTCAACACATTGTTACTTGTTCTTGTGAACATCTCTTTTCCAATATATTCTTATCTTTAATTTTTGAATTGTTATGCTATTTTACTTTATTTTTTCTGTGACCAGTCATTGAACAGTAACAGTAAAAATTATATAATGTTAATATTATGATTTTAAAAAATCCTTCAAAGGACAATTTTCACATTTGGAGTCCAAAGTATTTAGGGAACTACTGTAGTAGATGCTCTTTCAACCCCTAATCCACTCAGATTTTGTAATAGTTACATTTATACCAAAATACTGTAAAGATCTTAGGGTAGAAACAGACAAAAAATCTACTCAGAAGTGATTTAGTAAGCACTGATGTTCTTTGGTAAATTAAAATTCCTTGTGTGAAATCCTGTCTTCATCAAGGTATATGAGAATTTTGCTATGGATTTGAACAACTCCAGGAGTTACTATGTCTGTCAGGTCAGGCAAAAAAGCTGGTGGTTGTTTTTTTTTGTAAGAGATAATTTAACAATTAGTCTGAGAACCAATTTCTTGACTGTGACTTCTGGCAAACATGAGTCTTCATAGAGGTCTCTGATACCACATTTTTTGTGAACAAGAGATGCATGACACATTACCACACATGGGCATTATCCTAGATTTGCTCCCTTCCCTGGAGAGGACTTATCCCAAGAGGTAGTTCCCACAGCTCTGTGTGTCATGTGTGTGTTTTCTTGTTTGTGACAGATATCCTCAATGAGTGAGCAATTCAAGGCAATTCCATATAATATGCGTCATCTTCATTTAATGAGCAGATCAAGATGATTTCACATGGTGTGCTGTAATAGAAGGTAAACGATCCTTTTCATTTTAGCTCTTTCAAAATCTTACACATTATACAAAATATGTCAGAAATGGAAATTGCCTATGCGATAGATTTCGACTTGCCTGAAGTAATTTTGGAATATTACAAGTTGGATTGGTTATTGAGCTGTCTGCTCCATGCATATGTATTCATACAGTGAGTTAATTCAATAATTGTCAGGAAATGTGCCCAGGAAGAGTGAGAATTGAAACCAGATATATACTCTCTAACAGATACTTCAGACACAATACAAAAGCTGTTCAATTTGATGCTTTCAATTTGATTGCAACTCCCTGATGAGCTCAACAAGTTTAGTTACAGGTCCAAGTGTATAAAGGAGCAAGGAATTTCAGTTAGGCTTAAAGGAAGGTCACATAGGGAGAAAAGGGGGACAATAACAGTGCAGTAAGATGACCCTAGACTTGAAAGACTAGTTGAGAATTTAGACCCTATTCAAGCACTCAACTGACTCCTTAAGTAAAATAGACCTTTTGCAATTTTAAAAATCTTTCGGAATGCTTCTTTTTTCCTGCTGCTAAAATTAAGTATTTATTTGAAGACAGCTCTTTGGCCTACCATATTTCCCCATGGTCACAGCTTCCTGCAGGGAGGAACTGGTTACCTTGTTATGTCAGACCTGAGGGTCAACTTTGGTTGTGTCTTCAGAGTCTGGTCATCTGGGGTCATCTAAAAGGGAGTAATTCTAGTAATTTGCTCTAAAGAGGATAAAGGCAGAGGTCTGAGATAAAGGGAAAAGTCCAGAGATGCTACCACAGGCATCACTTTTCCAGGACAGTCAGATAACAAGAGAAATTATGGATCAGATGATGAAATTATGAGTATTGTGCTGGTTAAACAGGTTAATTTTCTGAATTAGAGCTAAGCAATTTGAGAATTTGAGATAATGGGAAGATACTGGAAAGAGAAAAATCTAAACTAGATAAGTACATCAACGGCATTTTTCAAACAGATCACAGCAGCTGAACCTCCAAAAAGACTATAGTCATTCTCTCAGGTATATCAAATCACCAGACAAACAAAATATCTTTCTTGAATCTACAGAAATCCACAGACGTAAATTTTAAGGACACTTTGCAAACGATATTTTACTAGACCTAGAGTTATTTTACATTTCTATTTAGTCAGTTGCAATGCTCAGATAGATGTGTAAGTGAATAAGCTTGCAGGAACCTGGGATTTTTGCTGAACATTACAGTATCTCTGGAGTGTCTTTTACAATGTGGTAAGTGTTATAAAATGTATCCTACTGTGAACTGTATAACAAAATGTATGGGCCCTCACCCACAGTGTTAGAAGTCTTTTTTGACTGCAATGGTCAAGCCCAGAGTAATGTCTGCCAATATTTTTTTCAGTATTCTCTGAGTCTTCTGGGAGGTTGAACATTGAAACTGCAGAGGGAGAATTCCTCACAAATCTCTCTTGTCCTACACAAGACTGTGTATTTTATTATGTATGTTGCCAATGTTATTTATCAGTTCCTTTGCAAAAACCAGAAGAGTCTTTATACAGAGAATCATGGATGTGAGTTTGCAATGGAAGGCACTTTACGAAACCTGTTCATTCTGATCAAATTTCTTGCTACTGTGTCTGTTGTCCTCTCATTAACCACTATCAACCTCCTATACACTATGCTTCCTCTTCAGGGATCTTCACTGGTTTATAGGAGGCCTGATCCATGTAGTTTTGGGGCTGCAACCCTAGCATTCAATTACTTGGAATTTACTTTTGCAAAAGAAGATGGACACAAAGGGGAATCTGTACCCCAGGCAAAGATGGATGTGCAATTCATCGCCCTCTGCTCCCAGGCAGAGACAGAGACCGCAGAGATGTGTTTTCTACTTCTACACGCTGGAGATGCAACAGTGCCGTAACAGATACTTCCACATATTCATCTGTTGGTTTGGAAGACAGGACATGAATTTTGAGACAGAGAGCAGAGGGCACAGTACAAGAGTGTTATTTCATTCATAGTCGTACCCATCTTCTACAATTAGCTAATGAAAATATTTTATTTTTTCACTTCTAAGGCAAGACGATAAAAGAAGAGCCTGCATGCAAGCCAGGTACAATATCTAGCTTCTTGGGTAACAGATTAAATAAGAAAAATTCAACTTTAGTGTTAGGGATGTTAATATAATCATCTTTTTCACTGTCCATCTTTCTTCATAATCCATAAATAAATTCACTGCCTTAACTGTTTCTCTTTGTACTATCCACCATTTATATCATCCATTCCCCTCACCTCAAGAATTCTGTTCTCAAAAAGAGCTTTCCTTCAGATTACTTTTCCATGAGAAGTACATTAAAAAAGACCATCAGTGGGAGTGGCACAAATACGTTGTGATGTATTTCAGCTTGAAACCATGTGTGTTTGGAAATGTTTTACTGTAAAATGTGTTTTCTCTAGGGTTCCCTTATGCTTTTCAAGTCCACAACTTTCTGCAATACAAGTACACAAAATATATCCTTTGGAAATAAAATTACATCTGAACACTGCCATTCAACCCAGAGTGGAGCTAGTATGCTGGACCCTGCTCATCTCTAATACCAATGACTCCAGCAGGCAAATCCCTTGGATGAAATCAGCCTGATTTTTTTTTTTAAATACACTTCTTTTGCTGACTTCCTTTCATGAAGGAAGAAATGTGAAAAGAGACTCAATATCTTAAAATCTGTAGCTCCAGACCCTTGAGATAAAACTATGATTCAAAATTATTATGTAGAATACAGGGGAAAACAGATGATTCCAATAAACTTGGAAGTTGGTTGTTTTTTTTTCAGAAAACTGTCAATGTGATTGATAAAGGCATCCTGATAGTTTCTATGAGCTAGACATTCTTCAAGATACTATTCTATGCAAGCACAATGCATTAGTGCAGGAGCTCTTCAATGAATGAGTGGCTGTTCATGATAAACTTGAGGTCTCCAGTTACAAGTTTTTGTAAAGAATTTTCATTATTTGGGTGTAATCTGGAAGGGATCAATTCATAGATGTTTGGGAGGAATGAAGTCACCACAGGTGCAGTCCGTAATGGCTCAAACATTAGAGAAATTCTAAATAACTAGGAGGATATTACAGAAAGACATAGTAAATGCTACAAATAGATCCATCAAATGATGTAAAATAAAAAATTTAGCATCCAACAATTAAAAATGTAGATTTGTACTTAATGACTGAAGTCTGTATTCTGGGAAACAATTCTGTGAAGAACTTGGAAGACATTGCAGATACCCTGACAGCAAGATCTCTTTTTATCAAGGTCAGGTATCTGCTTAAAGAGTTTATTCTACCTCTATCCATTAGACCCTGGGCTTCATGCAGGAATTATTGAGTGAAATTTTAGGATAGGTAGAGTAGGTCTGATCAGGGAATGACTGGTGCCTTCAGACTCTAAAAATCTGTGCTCTAGTGTCAAAATCTTGATTGCTTCAAAATACTGTGTTTGCTGAGGAGGATCTGTCACAGGAGGCACAACATGAATACAATTACTTCTTCTAGGAATGTCCAGCTGTAAGGTAAACAGAGTTACTGCAGGTGATCAAAAGTCTTTCCTAAAAACAAAAAAAAAAACCAAAAAAAAACCCCAAAAGCCCAAAAACCAAACAAAAAAAAGACACAAACCAAACAAAAAAAAAAAAAAAAAAAAAAACCCAAAATAACAAACCACAATAACAAATCCAAAACATAACGAGAGGTGATGAAGATGATTTTACATAAGAAGCTCAATAAATATACTTTTAAAAAAGAAAACACGTTCACTGCAGGGATCACGTTATTGTGCAGAGGCAGAACAGCCAAAGATTAAGCCTTATTCTGCAAGCTTGAATCACTCAATTTGATTTTAAAAGTCATTTAATTTTTTAATAATTACTAAACATGTTCAAGTTTAACATGGAGGAATCATAATATTTCAGCATTCTGCTCTCCTCTGGTTACACTCAATTGAAAGACACTAACCAAATATTAAAGAAAAGGCCATCACTTTCCTGAAGTCAAATCAAATTGCGTTTTGTGGCAGCAGCACATAATCAAATTACCATTTATTTCACTGCAGAGCCTATTCTGAATTGATTTGCCAATTAAGCTATCACTTGGGGTTTTTGGCAAAAATCACTGCCTTTGAATCATCTGGTTTGCCTAAGTTCACAAGACTCTGCAGGACATTGCACATCCTAGCCTAGCTCACATAGAAAAGTAAAGTGCTGCTTGCCTTAATGGCAAAGCAGAAGCCTTTGAAGTAGCTGAGTATAGCTAAAAAGATGACACCCATTGCTTGTGAAGTCTTTTCAGACCTTTGATCACTAAAAGACCAAGCATTCAAGATGAGGGTCATCTATATTCTCCAAGTGCACTTCCCCTAAACCTCCCCCTCGTCTCCTGCAGCAGGGCTAACAGCAGCAGACTCCATCCCTTCAAGCAGCACAGCACATTGTTTCATAGAGCGCATCCCTGGTATCTTATTGACAGATCAGTATCCTCCTCCACACACCCTAATGGCTTGTTTCTGAGGGTTGGACTTTACCCATGAAGTCTCCAAGCCTGGGGTGGTTTCTGAGCACTGGGGCTCTCCACAGTGTCTGCTTTTGAACAAGGATTTCATAGCCACTGCTAAGCCACACAGCTGGAATCTTCATAGAATCGTTTAAGTTCAAAAAGATCTTTAGATCATCAAGTCCAACCGTTAACCCAGGACTGCCAAGCCCACCACTAAACCATGTCCCTAAGCATCGCATCTACAGGTTTTTTTAACTCCCCTAGGGATGGGTGATTCCAGCACCTCCCTGGGCAGCCTGTTCCAATGCTTCACCACCCTTTTGGTGAAGAAGTTTTTCCTGATATCCAATCTGAACCTCCCCAGGTGCAACTTGAGGCCATTTCCTCTTGTCCTGTTGCTTATTATCTGGAGAAGAGACCTGCCCCCACCTGCCTACAAGCCTCCTTTCAGGTAGTTGTAGGGAGCAATAAGTTCCCCCTGAGTCTCCTCCTCTCCGGGCTAAACAACTCCAGTTCCCTCAGCTGCTCCTCATAAGACTTTCTAAATTTCTGCACAGCCTGGACTTCCAAGATGTTAAAGTCCAGAATAATCTAGGTCCATTCTTGGTGTTTCCCATCAGCTGAGATTCTCTGAAGGCCCAAGAGCAGCCCATGGGTAAAACCAGATGCAGGGATGTAGGTGGCTTTCTGGTGTGAAACTGCATGAATCATCAGTACTGCACATTCACCCTGCATTGCAAGATACCTCAGTACAGTCAAGGCTCAGATAAGCTAGACTGAAGAGGAGCTCTGCAGGGATTTCTGGGACTGCATTTTGGACAAGCAGGTTTGATCCCATTTCTTTGACAAGCAGGTGGTATCTCCTTTCTTTAGATATATAGGTTAGCTGAATTTTATTTCTGCTCCTCCTGAAGATGTAGTTTAATAAAAAGGAGCCAGCAGCACATTGAAAATCCGTGAGGTCATTCTCCAGGAAAAAAATCTTATTGCTTTAATTATCCATGTAAATGTTTCTTTTTTGTGTGCATTACCCTAAGCAGCATTTTTGGAAGGCTGCTGATTTCTCTCATTCTCCAGAGTTTTGGCAGTTGGCCTTTAACACCAAAGAGTCACTCCCCAAATAATCACTGAGATGATGGAGCAGAGGACAAAGCATTGCCTGGAAATATAAAATATTTTTACCATGCATTTTTCTTGGAAAGTGCTCTGTCCTTTGGGAAAAAAAAATAATAAAAAAACCAAACCACAACCAAAAACCAACAAAAAAACCCCACAGCAGCCAAACCATCTGATTGTAAAATAGCTTGGGAAGCCAACAAGGCTGTAGAAAAACTGGACATTGCTGCTTGCAGTAACAAGAAGACAGATAAATCCTCATTGCAGCTTGGAGGATAGTAAATGAGTGTTCATTTACATTGGAATACAGTTTTATAGTTCTTATCAACCACTGGGCAGAAACTAAGACCTTTGGTCCTGATTTACCTTCGAGATGTGCAACTGAGATAGCTGACTAGGAAAACAGATCTGTTGTGCTCCCCAAAAATCAGAGGAGAAACAGGCCTTTACAATATACTCCTGGTAACAGCCAAAGACACAGTTATTCTGCGGGAGTACAGTATTTCACTGAACGTGGAGATACCTTCCAGCAATAAGGACTCCTAATTCAGACTCCTCTGACTGGTGCCTAACACCAGCTAGGATTAATCTTGGTGTTGCGTCCTGAATCATGCACATTCTGTGTCTAGCTTTGTTAAGGAAACGCTATGTCTTTTGAGATTGGCTCATTTAACTCCTGTCTCAGTTTCCAAAGCTCTAAAACATTGTTCTATGTTTCTGTAAGCTCAGAAAATACCAGAGCAAAGACAATTACAGGTAGATATCCCATCACGATTGGGGTTAAATTATGACTTAGTTTTAAAGTAATGATAGCATTTCTTATTTTGCAAAGTCTGTTTCTGTTTAAAACACATTGTTGCTTCTTTTCTTACAGCAAGCTCACTAAAATAGAAATATTTTGTTGCCATAGCAATATTCTTCCCTTTGTAATTCCGTTATTTCAGGTACACTGCACAGTCAGAATTCAGAGACGGGAAAACATTTCATATCGTTTTCTCCATCATTTGGGCAGAATACAGTTGGTGTCTAAAGTATGTATCAGAACTGATAGTTTTTTCAGGGTGTTATCTAGTGTCATTGGAAGTGATCCAACCTGCAGTGAATTTAATAGAGAGTAGAATAATGCAGTTAAATATTTTTTTATCTATCCAAGCTGATTTTCAACTTTCCCTTTCAGTCAGATTAACAGTCCACCCTAAAGAACTCCTTCCCCACTTTAGTGCATTTATAGATAATATGCTAAAAATGAAGTGTATAACTCTCCATCACCTTACAGGATTTTTGTGACTGCTCTCAGAGATTGTTTTCTGCTATCATGCCTAGCTCTATTTACTTGACTCATGTCACTGGAAGACCTGACTGAATATCTGGGCAAACTTTTCACATATGGTCACTGCCTTAGAATATTTTTTTTTTTTATGTTCAGTGGCATTCAGCTAGTGTATAAGTAACAGGGTGAAGACAGGATTATATTTCCATTACACAACTAAAAGATAGAAAATGGTATGCTAATGTATAGCCAACAATGGGTGAGAGTAGCACTGTCTGTAGTTATACTGCTCACAATCATGTACCATTTTGCAATGAACAGTACGATTCTTTCTAATCAAATGCATTTTCTTCACTTGTGTATTCCTACCCAAAGGCACTTTTTTAATATAATGTAATTTACAGTGCAGTGAGAAACCTGAAACATAGCATCACTGTCATCACAGTAGCTGAAATGCACTAAGAGCTTTCTCCTTGGGGGAACAGGAGAGTGCCACACACCAGACAGATGACTTGTTTTTCAGTCCTCAGGAGCTCAACTACCCTCTTTGGGTTTCCAGTCTCTGTTTAAAACCACCTTCCAAAACATACTGTCAAATGCACTAGCAAGGCTATTTCTACCAGAACTGGATGTGCGTATCTGAATCATAAATCACAAACAAAAACACAGTCTGGGGGCCTTGCAGTGTTTACCTCCATCATTATTTTCCTCCCTTGGTTTCAGAAAGAAAGATATCTCTAGTAATAACCTTAAACAACTCAGTGTTTAAATATGTCAAGGAGGTAGGCTGTCATAACACTGAGCAGAGATTACCTTTGTCAACAGTGTCGTGGTCACTTCGTCTCAGGATTAGAATAGTAGGGTTGGTTTTATTACTGGGCATTTAAATCTCCCTGTTCTTTCTGTCACACCATGCTTTGAGCTACTCTATTTTAAAAAACACTGTACTGTAACTCTTGACTACAATAATCCATGTTCATCGAGACATTGTTCTCCCTGCCACTGTTGTATTGATATTTAACACAAAATGTGTATGGAGGAAAGGAATTGCAGATACTCAACACAGCGGGCTCAGGGCTGCTGGTCTCGAGGAGAAGGATGTGGTTGCCAGGACTTAACTCTGCAAAGCAAGTCCAAAAGAAGCCACTGGAGAATTTGCAGGAAAATTCATTTGATGCAGTCAAATCATTGGGCTTCTGCTTCTTCAGTGCTGGATATAAAATTTCCATGTTAAAACAGTGTCTCTTGTCCTTAAAGAAAAGTAATCTTTGAATAACTTAAGGCTGAAAAATAAGTGCAGCAGCTGTGCTCTGGAGCAACATCATTATCATTATACCCAAATGACAGTCTCCAGCTCTATAACAACACAGAAATCAAAGGACTTTGCCGGCAAAAACATCATATACTGCAACTTCAGTCAGGGCTTTGCAGTCAACGGTTGTAACAACTTCATAACCCCTGTGAATTTGGCATGGAAGAGCAGCCAAGCCCCATACTTCAGCATGGGTGCCCTGTAGGACCTTCAGATCTCTCACTCCGGGTGAGATGGCTGCCTTGCAGCATTCACTTCGACCTGCTATTTCCTCTCTGTCACCACCAGGTTTATCATGGAAACACACCCATTTCTCCTAAAGACAGAATCTAAAACTTCTGCTTTATATGAGGAAGTTATTAAAAGATGATGACTTCTGAGTATGAGTAAACCATCCCATTTTGAGAGTCTGCAAATAATTCACATGCTTGAACTGAACCTTCTCTTTCTTGTGTGCATGGTGTCTGCCTGCAAGTTACAGGTCCCGGCAGAAGCATACTTCCTAAGGGTGAAAAAGGTTTTACAAACCAAATATTTGCATGGATCACTCATAAATATTTAAATCTTGCCTGAAGAGTGATTTTCAGAGAAAAATAAATTGTGTGGATTACTACCATCCTTTCAGTGAAGGATCAAACCACAAAAATCAATGGTGAATGTGTGATGTACTCCCACTCTGTGTTAAGATAAATTTATTTTACACTAAAATTTTCTCATGCTGGCACACAGCAAAGGATGCTGCCAGGTCAAATTCTACCCCCAGAACTGGACATGGAGTGCCTACAAAAGTCATATGCAACCATGTAAGAATATAATTTGACTTACAGGCCAGATCGCTTAAAGCTCTTCTGAACTGGGGGAGCAGGAGGGAGGAAGTTGCTTTTAGTTTATCAGAACAGGAATGAAGGCAAATGACTTTGCAGGTAGTCAAACAACTCAATAATGTCAGGTGTTCAAGAACAGTGTATATATGAAGAGAAGTGGGAGCAGATATAAACTTGTACTTGATTATACCTAGGAAAACAGAAGTGGAAATGTTGATAAAAGATTCCACAGTGAAACAGGCTCCTGTACAAACATCCTCGAAGGAGAAAAATAGATTTTTCTGATTAAAAAAGAATTCTGGAGGTCTCTCTTTTTAATCTCCTTGAAGTCCAGGAGAATGAGGGCAGACTGCTGCCTTTATGCTGATTGGGTCAGCCCTTATTCAAAAGCAGCAAAACCCTCAATCCAAAGGAGCACTACATTGGCGTGGCAAAAAAAAAAAACAAAAAAACCCAAAAAAACCATATACATTTTCAAACTTTACTTTCCAAGCAGGCTGACAGCACCACTTACAAAACTGACTTGCAATCAGGTATTGAATTTCCAAACTCCACTAAGATGGGTGGCAAATTTATATTCACTGGCATGGGTATCTTTGACAAAGTCTGCTGAGCCACATGTGCTTGCAAAGGCAATGAAAGGTGCTCTCAGCTCCCTGAGGCACGCAGGAATACCTGGGAGCATCCAGTCCCTCACTGTGCATGGGAAAGGGCTTTCTCTTGTGTTGCCCCCAGAACCATCCAATCAAGAATGCCTTGATATACAGTGGAGGAGCCTTCAAAGCTGCACTCATCTGAGCTAGCTGTGTTAATGTGTGTGGGGTTCTTGGCTTGGTGGCTAACTGTCCCTAACTGCCAATGAGGTACATGCTCCAAATATTTTGGGGACCTCAGCTAGAGCAAAAAAGCCTACCACTTCTTTCCTCAGTTTGTTCCTCACTCTGACATGTTGATTATTACTGTTTGGCCATACTGTCCATGGATACTGTCCAGCTGTTTTAGGGATTGTACTAATATACAAAGAAGTCACTTCCAATTCTCCACACACATCTATCCAGGGCCTGGCTTAAGTCATGAGACACTAGGTAGCAGACGGATGAGGAGCAGAAGGCCCTGGCAAGCCAGCACAGATGAGCACAATAAGCAGCGGTTACCCCACACCAGCTGTTTGTATCAATCAAATCAACTGTATCAACTGTATCTGTAAATTGTTTTTCAGCCACTATCGAACTTTAGATGCAAAAGTCTTTATCAAAGAGTGAATTTCCATGCCTCCCCTAGAGAAAACACCTAGGTAAACAAATGCACGCACACAAATGTGCACACATGTGTCCCCCCCAAACAACAGAGAAGACATTACATGCACAGTTAAAGCACACAAGCCAAGATATGACTCAATGAAGTGGTTTGTTCCCCTGAAAGCCCTTAGTTAAGCAGTGACAGGTATGGGCAGCTCTCAGAAAGCAGGGATCTCCAAAAGGTCAGATTACCTTCAAGCATGTTGCACCTTCAACAATCAATCCTCCAATCAAACCTCCAATCAAAGGTTCTTCAACATTACTAGAAACTTGCCCTTGGTGTTTTACTGCTCAGGGCATGCTCATTTGCCTTCTAGTGGAAGATGATAAAAGATTTTAAATGCTTGCTCATGGGTTGTACAAAAAAACCCTGAGGTCTAATGAATTAACATTAAGCAGTACTTCCAAGATGAATGGTGGAAACTGGAGAAATCCCTCTTAGGTATTTATGTGGTTTACAGACCAAGTGAACTGCATATTTCCATTTAGTAAATCTGTGGTCAACTTGATCACTTTAATATGGCAGCTGAGGTAGCACGAGGAGGAAGTGATTTATTGAAAAAACATCAATTTAAATATATATATCAGACCACGGAAAGTTCCCAGAGGCCCCAAAGACCATTGTTGCTTTTTCCTGGTCATGTAGGTCTTTTTTTTTTTTTTTTTTTTTTAACAAGTCTAGCTTAAATGGTAAATAATAAGTGATAATAATAACCAGCTGGTTCACATAGAATAGAAAGTGACTGAAAGACCAGCTGCCATTCTTTCTCTAACTGCCCTTGTCAGAGCTTCAAAATGTCTGTTTAATGTGGTATGTTAACAGCACTATTATTACTATAAATATTAAACCCCAAATCCTTACAAGGAGCTTTGCTGAACAGAGATTTGATTTCTGGGGATGAAATTTTTCAACAGAGCTGCCATCAGAGCCATAGAGAGTGTTCCCCTGTCAGAAACACATAATGTGATGTGTGGGGCATGCTCTCCTGCCTCTGACACGCGCTTTCCAAAGACTTAGCTCAGGGGTCCTCAAACTGTTTAACCAGGGGGCCGGCGCGCGGATGCAGTGGCAGGCAGCCATCCGCGGCTGCTTGGTTTCCCCCCCAACCCCCGGCAGGAGGGGGCAGCGGGTCTGTAAATACCGGGGGCTGGATTGAGGACCCTGGGGGGCTGTATCCAGCCTGCGGGCTGTAGTTTGAGGACCCCTGACTTAGCTGGTCACAGCTGGGGCTGTCAGCATTTTCAGTCATCTGCTCAACATCCCTGCATGAGACATTGCCGAAAACCTCAGTGTAAGTGAAAAACTGGTCCAAGGTTTGCAGGACAGTGTTGGAAGGTGGAAAAAACAGTAATGGTCAATTTTGCTTCTACTGGTGTTTCATTTGGGGATTGCTTTCCCAATAAAATGCCGTCAACTTGGATGTGCAGGATTTCGGCACATAGTTTCCACTGGCATTCCTGGAAATTGCATGCTGAAAACCTGCGCATTGCTGAAAACACAGGGGTTCCTGATAATTTCGTTATAGACCTGTTCCTTCACGACTGACATTAATGGGAGCTTTACCACTGGCTGAGATCAGGTTTTAAAGTAATAGCCTCAATTTCCTAAGTAGCAAATTCATGTGATTTTCCCCACACTTTGCTCTTAAAAGCATTGGTTGCTTTTTTTTTCCCCAGAGCTTTCTGACTCTTCCAAGAAAATCAACATTACACTTGTGAACACTGCAGCTCTTCAAGATGCTGGATTCTCTGGAAGGAAAGAGACCTAGAAGAAGAGTCACAGAAGACTTATGCAATCGCTAAAGCTGTCCATGCTGGCACCATTAATAGGTCCAGGAGGTGAGTAAGCAGTTGCAAAGTATTTAAAAATTTGTTGTGAAAGTGCAAGGAGCAGGACCGTGGCTTCATTTCTGAATTCACTCTGTAAATGTAACTCACAGGATGGACTGAAGACCAAAAAGGGCTGCAGTGTGGACGATTAGGATGTCCCCCAAGACTTTCACTAAGAGGAGAGCCAAGAGCCTTCCTTACTTAACAATAATAACTTACTTATATTTACCTCCCCAGAGCACTGTGAGGCTTAATTAGTTAATGTTTGCAAAGTGCTTTGTGGATGAGAAGAGCAATATACGTACTAAGTATTATTAACTGGCAGAAGACTTCCACGTGAGAAGTCCCCACAGTCTATTAGAATTAAATTATTCAGCAAGTTCCCTAAAATAATGGGGCAAGGTACAGAAAGTTCTCCCTCAGAAACACCACTAGCACACTTTCACAACCTACCTGTGTTTCACACCCCAAGGCTATGGATCAAAAATTGCCTCTGTTCCCCTGATGCTACACCCAAGACAAGCCAGGAAGACAAGGTATGTGACAGCACCACTGGACCAAAGGGGCCTGAGCAGGGGGTTGCCTACTCTCCACAAGGTTTTTGGTCTGTGACATGGTTTCAGCTT